>NC_138239.1:10260491-10375491 GCF_964197995.2 Scardinius erythrophthalmus
TATCTACATGTGAGATCTAAAGTGATCTAAGCGTGTATGTAGTCATAAAGACAGATTTCTCAACGTGACTGGTGTTGATTAAAAGTTGACATTTCAACACTTGGCAGCCATGATGAAATAGAACCTTGAGATCAAACACATACAGTGATAATCGCCCACTGGCTCCTGTCTGCAAACACCTAAAAAACACATGAACGTTTAACTGAGCATGAGAGTGATACGGCTCACCACAAAATGTCGTCAACACAAAAATGCAGCTGTTCATTTCATCTGCTGCCAACTCCTTTAAGTTATTCATCTGAAAAAAAAAAAAAAATGCGTTCATCATTATATTTTTAATCACAGAGACGAGATAGAGAAAAGAAATGCCTTCGGGAGGGTGGGGGGTGTACATTATTCCCAGAACTGATCCGGCATTGTTGCCCGCTTCGCCAAACATTCTGCAAATTGACTTTGAATGAATTTATTTTTAATGTGATGTTGATGCTGCGTCTACAGAAAGTGCAAGATTGCGTATGTGTAGAAGAGAAATTGAGAGCGAAATTCAATGAGAGCTAAAAGTCAAGAAAACGTCCTGTAGTTTGCTGTAGTGACCTTTGAGTTGATATAGTGAATAGAATAATTTGCGTTTAGTGGTCTACATTCACATTTACCCTGAAATGTATGTTGTTATACGATATGCATGCATATTCATGTGTGTACAATTTTCTGAACTATGATGCATATATAATTGGCCAATAAGAAATGGACAATTCGCTGTCCTTCCAGATTTCAGAGTCTCCTTCCCTCTTTCTGGTCTCCTCTGTGTCTTTGTTCTTTTCATCTCTGTCGCTGTCAGTCCAGCCCATACAAAGCAGCTCTCTCATCACAACATCCTGCTCCAATTGTAATTATTAATAAATTAATTATCAGCCCTTCTCTGTTCCAGACTAATTGAGTCCCATTGCAGGTCTTAAGTAGGACACGCTCCTATCAGACAAATGGAACGATATCCAGGGCTCATTCCTCAGGGTACGAGTCTTGGCCCACAGAACGCACAGTGCTTTGTTGCATTTCAAATGCCATGCAAGAAGAGTGAGATGTAAACAAAAATGACTTTGTTCTAGAGAGTGGTGGGGACGGTCGTGTCCGGGGGGTCATGTTATTGATATTCACCATGCTAAGAATGGTTTAAATTCATGTCCTGTCCTGATTAGCTTCATGCCAGTTTGTCATTAAGAGAAAATATCAGACAAATTTATGTTTGATCAAACATAAATGAACATGTTTTTAGTGAATTTTTAGTAAAAGCTCTCTCTTGACTGTAATGTATGGTTTGTTGTTAGACCGCATGGGTGGTTGTAGAAACTATGATGGAGGGAAACATGTATCAAAATGTATGAAAAAGTAAAGATGCATACCTCTGTTCCTGAGGTTTATCTATCACCACACCACAGACAAGCTGTCAGTGTCCAAAAGAGTGCTGAGGGATGCGGCAAACTTAAAACTCATATTTTGGCAAGTTAAGTGAACGGTTGGTCCTTCTTTGTTGTCTGAGATCCAGCAATGTAGCAATTTGACAACCACCAAACATAGTTTGATTAATTGAATCACAAGACACACCAGACCCATTTAAACTTGTCTTTATTGCTGTCTATGATTAGGTCGCCTGAGATGGATGTTAATATCAGTTGTAAACAGGCTGCTTACATTTTGTCCTGGGGCATTCGACTCCATGGGGTGCACACCCAGCTGAAGAGCAGATACAGTTCTTTGGAAATGTTTTGAGGTGTAGCCTTCTGAAGGAAACGACTTCTGAAAACCATGTTGTGTATCATGATCCACTTTGGCAGCTGCTCTATGAGGTTCATACTAGGGGTGGGAATCACAGGGTACCTCAAGCTACGATACACTATACATGGCTCATGATACCGATATCATCATGATACAGCAATTCTGCGGTTAATCAATATGATAGACACTCCTATAATGATATATCACGATATCTGTCTAACTATGAATACAAAATGCCCGTGAATAGGTTAAGTGCAGGTTTTCTCTCTTTATTCAAGTCCAAACTGTTAGAAAACAGCCCAAAAAGTTTTTCAGTCCGTAAATTAAATTGAACATTTTAAGTAAATTAAACATTTTCAATGAGATCAGGGTGATGGCGTTGCAAGTGGCTTTGCATGTTTGTGGTATTACCCGTGCACTTTACTTTTACCAGGCTGTTCTTGTCGCGTAGCCTACTGTTTGTGGATTTTGTTTGTCAAAGGCATAAAAGCCGAAGTGGGTTTAGACTTTGGACTTAAACATGGCTGGGGCATCTATTATTTTACTCACACTGCTGTCCGCCATCCTGTTAAAAACCTCTTTTTCTTAGGCTAGTTCACTTATGTTCACGTTTTCCTCATTCATGTGTTGAGGGCCTCCTCAAGGAGCCATGAAGTAGTGAAGCTGGGAGCAGGGAAATCTATATATTTGATATTTGGCCCCAGCGTATCGATTCTCCTATCGCCGGAGAAGGACACCGATATATATATTTTGTTCATACAGTATCTACATACACAAAGGGTATCTGATGCTCCAGAGAAGTGGAAGGTAGAAACTCTGGATGATCATTACCTATGAAGAACATGTCTAAGAAGAAAAAAGATTTGGTTGTAACTTATGTTGATCTAATATTTTCTCCATCATGGTGAGAAAAATGAGGTGTAGACAAAAAACTGTGACATTGCTATAGAAGGGCTATATTATTCACTGTAATGAATATGGTGTTGAAAAAGTGTATTTGCTGGCTTGGTGGTGCAATTCGGGGTGTGGAGTGAGTTTAGAGATAGGGAAGAGGGTTATGAGAGAAAATTGGATTGGAAGAAATTAAATGTGGAATAAAA
This sequence comes from Scardinius erythrophthalmus, assembly GCF_964197995.2. NCBI lineage: Eukaryota > Metazoa > Chordata > Actinopteri > Cypriniformes > Leuciscidae > Scardinius > Scardinius erythrophthalmus. The sequence continues at coordinate 10,263,365 of NC_138239.1, forward strand.
AGGGTGGGTTGATTTGTCCCACTCATGAAGGTAGATGTGGTTGAGCAGGGGAAGGTGGAGGAAGGGAGCCTATAGACTAATGCAATCACATTAAATTTTAAATAATGTTATGCAGATAAGAAATGACAGAAGATGATCTCTTTGGGATGCTGAAAGAAAATCTGTCGATTATAATTCCAATACTCTAGAAACTAGCCCTTTTGCATTTGTGTGTAAACTTGGCAAAGCTAAAGAAAACATGAAAAAATAAAAATAAAAAAGAGAAAATGGGTTGGTTTGAAGGTGTTGAGATAGAGACGGTTTCTAAATTAGAATCATTCAGCAGTTAAATTGTATAATGCTTTTCCAATATGTCATGATAAAAATAATAAAAAAATAATGAAAAAACTAAGGTTCAGAAGACTAATATGTTCTCTCTGGCATAAGTAATGAAATAAATGTAAAGAAATGCAGCAGAATCAAAGCCATTACAACCTTTCTCGAACCTCCAGCTTATGAGGAATTTTAATTCGTTGGCCATTTGCAGACAACCTTGATTTTCCCTTGTGGCAAAGTGTTAATGAAACGGGAAAACTCCTACACTTATGAGCTTTTCAATTAATGCTCTTCTTTCTTCCGTTACCCAGAAGTGAGAGAGTGTGCTGAGCCGGTTTCCTTCAATTTCACCGTGGGCAAGACTCAGGCATTGAGTGCAAAGGTGCCAACTTCCATATTTAGTTAGTGAAGAGGCCATCCATTATTGAGCAAACAGAGAGCTGTCTGTCTCACTGCTTTGGGCCAACAATTAAATATATCAGGCACCATGGTGGAGGTGGGGTGTGGATGGGTGGAGGAGAGGCTCAGAAGAACAGGGCAGATGCAATATTGATGTCTTTAATTGAGGCTTTAAGTTGTACATGGTCAGTATTTCTATGCGTGTCTTTTTGTCTAGGGTGGTTTGGAAAGGTTGTGTAAATTACATGTTCTACATTGGTAAATGTGTGTAATTGGGCATGTTGTGGCTGGATTTAGAGAGATGCATAGCCAGACACAAAGGAAGTTCAGTTAGTGATAGAGAGGAATATACGGAATACATTATTGAAAACCCTGGGTCTAGATACAGTCTGTAATGTATTTCAGGTCTCGCCTCCATTCTCTTGGTAATTTTGTTGGGTAATATCTTGTTTTCTGTCTACAATGATCATTTATGTAGTATTGTGTGAAAATGCAAAAATAAAACCGTTATTAAATGGGTAGTGCTTGTTCGTTATTGGACAGTGTCGACCCCCCCCCCCCTTCCCTTTTTCTCTTTACTCTTATGGTGTGAGCTGGTGGTTCTAATTTGGTGAGAGAAAAACAAGTTGAGAATATTGATTTCAAAAGTCCGCCTCTGCCTTTAAAAGCAGCCGCATGGTTTCCTGCAACCTTCAATTGAGGCTGAGCATGTAGGTGTGGGTGTTCTCATTCAGACTCCATGTTCACACAAAATTATACATTAAAGGCTATGTTTTACTTCAGTCAGACTGAGAGAAAATAAACGAACACAAGCAATGTCTGTTCACACATACACAGGCATACAAGTCAGACAGAAAGGCCTAATTTATCTGATCATTATATATGTGTTTTCTTTCTTTGAACAGTTTACTGTTCTGACTGCTTGAGGATGTGAGACAACCCCTTCTTTAAGGTTGGGTAAAATAAAGAATTGAAGAATTTAATCGCTTTAACTTCATGACTTTAAATTGGCCACATCCCACAGGAAGTTTAATTGGAATCATGAAAAGTGGTATTTGATTATTTTTTTTTTTTAGTTCTTGAAAGAAGTTCACCAAGGCTACATTTATTTGTTCAAACATACAGTAAAAACAATAATATTGTCAAATATTATTACAATTTAATGTTTTTTTGTGAATATATTTTAAAATATAATTTATTCATGTGATGGCAAAATTGTATTTTCAGCTTCATTACAGTCTTCAGTGTCACATGATCCTTAAGAATCATTCTTGCTAATTTGATGCTCAATAAACATTTCTTATAAATGTGGAAACCCATCAATTTAATGCATTCTTGCTGAATGAGTATTCACTTCTTTCAAAAATAAAAAATCTGTCTGACTCTGAACTTTTAAACGGTATATAAAGTAAATTCAAGTCTGTTAAGGCAATTTTTTAAATTTATATTTGATTTAATCAACAGGTATTTTTCATGCTTCAGTTCTGAATGCATGGTTTTGCTATGTTGACATCCTTAGTTTTATTCAGAGCTACTTAAGTACATTTGTTTAAACTCTCTCTAAACATCTGAATCTTTTCCATTTACAGACCCATTACACCTCTTTAATATCTTCATCTCAGTTTTTCCTGGCTTTGCCTTCTCTTTTCACTCAGGAACAAGCTAACCACAGGTCGTGTGTATACATATCCCACAAATCTCTTGCTTCACTGGCTCTGATCTGTGGATTATGTTCAGAATACTCCTCACTGAGAGGGTGGCATATGTAGAGTTGAGACACGCACACACACGCACACACACACACACAGACAATAATTCCCACAAAAATACAGAGCATATGTGCCCTAACATCTCTGTAGCTTTAAGAAGACAAGTCTCTAATGCAGACATTACTAAACCCCTGCCATCATAGCCACAGAATGACACCACAGGACGTTGAGCGCTAACGCCTACAAAGTGCTTAAATATCTTAACATATTTAATGCATAATGAAAGAAGTTTCTGCACTTTGGGTGAAGTATTCCCAGGCAGTTTTTATGCACTATCTATCTGGTGGGAAACCTCCCTCTCACACACTGCATAAAACAAGGCAACGCTGGAGTCGAGGGGTTTGGAGAGACAGATAGAAAGCTTTCTGCTGCACATCCAATGTGTGTTTAGAAACACTCTGTACAATGATAGTCTCATGTTTGAGATACATATATATGATGTTTATCCTGTAGTAGTTACATGCTGTGTTTGTTTTTAGGAAATGTCAGTGGGCTGAAGAGCGCCTCTAGTGGTAAGCAGAGGTGTGCATCCATGCTTATTTTTTTTAATGCAAGGCCTCAATTAAAGCTGATGCACATATAACATTGAGGATATATGACTGTGCTACAAAATTTAATTCCATAATTTGATTTATTTCGGGGTTTTTTTGTGTGAAAGGAAATCTCCTTTATACAGCAGTAATGAAAAATATAATAACCATAAATAAATAAATATCAAGCTGTGAATGACATGCGTTGAAGTGCTCTGGCTTACTCTGGAACTCCATCTGTGCCAGCCTCAGGATCTATCATGTGTAATCCAGCTGATTGAGATGTTCAAGTCTCCTTGGAGTTGCACTCGCAGGTCTGGAATGAAGCAGTGGAAAAGATCAGGGAAGAGCACCCAATAACATCGAATAGATTCTTTGTTCCACAAGGTGATTTATCAACACACTGTCTTTTTGACTGTTCATTTCATAAATGGAGGGAATCAGAGGGAAGCACAAGAAATGTCAATGCACCTTTTCATTTCTGTTGGTATGCACCAATATTGAAATTCACTACAACAGTAACAAAAAAATAAAAAATAAGGATTTTAAATGCTACAAGATAGGGTATCGTGACAACAAAATGTACAATATGGAAAAATGGATATCCACTATGAGATTTGCAAAAGCTTACATTCAAAGGGAAAGTTTTCCTAAAACTGAAAATTGTCGCCATTTACTCACCCTCAAGTTGTTCCAAATCTGTATGTCTGTCTGTCGTCTGTGCATGTGCATACATGTTTCAGTGTTTGTTTTTCTGTCCATTCAGTGGAAGACAACCAAAATGGTTTGTTTACCAAGATTCTTTCAAATACCATTGATGTTCTGCAGAACATACAGGTTTGGAACGATATGGAAGAACTGATGACAGAATTATAATTTATCACTTTAACAGTGTTATGTTATTTGTATTTTCTAGTGAGTGTTAGATGACAGCAGAGGTAATCTAAATGTAAAAAAAAAAAAAAAAAATAACCAATATGGAACCGATATGTTGTGCGTCCCTAATTTTCAGAATGAATTTTGGAAATTTAATTTCTTAACTGTCTAAAGTGCATCCCATGGCATCATCTGCTGATTTTCTGCATTCGCTTGTTTTAAGCCTGTGTTTATGGGCCACAGAGGCCTCTCTTTTTTCGCTCCTCACAGGAAGTAATTTTTCTCCCATAGCGTAGCTGATGATAAGGCCATGATTCCTGCTTATCTGTCCCCCTTTAATTTCTCCTGATCTTTAAGTGTTCTTAAAAGGGGCCTCTGAGGGTGGTGATGAGCTCGCTCTAAATTGATTACCTGTTTCAGTGAACGCGCCGTTGCCTGCAGATTCTATCAGCTCTGCTGTCAGGACCCTCGCTATTTCAATTTGATCCGATTTAATGAGGGGGAGGATGGGAGCTGTGTGTCTCTACGTGTGTTTACATTTAAGTGTGTGTATATGCGCGCTACTGCCTCGATACAATCGCATTTGTCAGCATGATCCTTTTTAAGTGCATTTCAATTAGAGAACGATTCACTTGATTCTATTACTCCCTACTCTCGTTGCCCTAATGTGTGCCACTGCTAGAACAAGCCACGTCTAATGTACACTATTTAATTTCCTTAATTGAGCTAACGTGCTTTTCATATCCTAATTCCTCGAATAATCTTTGATTTGCGCACCACACATGCTGGGATGTAATGAAAGGGGGCAGTCGAAAACATCTGTTAGAGCTCTGATTGAATCAGCTCAGTAACATCTGCAGTTATGAGGGCGTTAGCAGCCAGCCTGGCCCTTTTATCTACTTACGCCAATTATCCTCAATGCCGGCTAACTGAACCGATATTAATATGGATGTATTTGAGGATCCGGTTTCCTGAGCCACTGTCAAGCATTGTAAAACAAGGTGGATGTTCGTTACGTTCTTTGATTATGTTCTTTTCTAAGATATAGAGTGTTGCTTGTAAATCCGGAATAATTTCCACCAATCAGTAGTAGTTAATTGGTTACTCACGCAGTGACGTACCCATAATTGCAGGACATGCCAACCCAGTCTCACGGCAGTTCGTGACATAGTCACGAAATTTAATCTATTGATTCGTGTTCGTGGACACGATTTTCCCTATTTTTTCGTGTCACTCAGCACGACTTTCAATCTAATGTATTTCAATGGGACGTATTTTTCGTGCCTGCACCACGTTTTTCTTTCGAGAGCACAGTATTGTTTTTTCTCAATTGTAATTCATTTTGCTAAGAGCTACATTACTCAATATTTAATCAAGAGATTTTAATCGTCGTTTTTATTGCTTTATATTCGGTTGGCTACTCAACATTAATCTATTTATTCGTGTCCAAGGGCACAAATATCCTTCTTTTTTTCGTGTCACCCAGCACGACATTCAATGTATTTCAATGGGACGTATTTTTCGTGCTTGCACGTCTTTCTTTCGGGAACACACAATTGTTTTTTCTCAAATGTTGGGCTATTCCTTTTGCAAACTTAAAGGGCTACATTACTCAACATTTAATCAGGAGATTTTAATCCTCGTTGTATTGTATTCGGTAGGCTACTCAACACGAATTTATTCGTGTCCATAGGCACGAATTTCCTTCCTTTTTTCGTGTCACTCAGCACGACTTTCAATCTAATGTATTTCAATTGGACGTATTTTTCGTGCTTGCACCACGTTTTTCTTTCGAGAGCACAGTATTGTTTTTTCTCAATTGTTATTATTTTGCAGACTTTAAGGGCTACATTACACAACATTTAATCAGGTGGTTTTAATCATCTCTGTATTGTATTCGGTAGGTTACTCAAAAACAAATTGATTCGTGTCTATGGGCACGAATTTCCTTCTTTTTTTCGTGTCACTCAGCACGACTTTCAATCTAATGTATTTCAATGGGGCGTATGCACCACGTCTTTCTTTCGAGAGCACACTATTGTTTTTTTCTCAAATGTTTGGCTATTCCTTTTGCAAACTTTAAGGGCTACATTACTCAACATTTAATCAGGAGATTTTAATCCTCGTTGTATTGTATTCGGTACGCTACTCAGCACAAATTGATTCGTGTCCATAGGCACGAATTTCCTTCCTTTTTTCGTGTCACTCAGCACGACTTTCAATCTAATGTATTTCAATGGGACATATTTTTCGTGCTTGCACCACGTTTTTCTTTCGAGAGCACAGTAGGCTATAGTTTTTTCTCAATTGTTATTAATTTTGCAGACTTTAAGGGCTACATTACACAACATTTAATCAGGTGATTTTAATTCTCGTTTTTATTACTTTATATTCGGTATAGGCTACTCAACATGAATCTATTGATTCGTGTCCCTAGGCACGAATTTCCTTCTTTTTTTCGTGTCACTCAGCACGACTTTCAATCTAATGTATTTCAAAGGGACGTATTTTTCGTGCCTGCACCACGTCTTTCTTTGCAACATGGTCTCACCCCTATTCGTCACATAGGCTCAGCATAGGCTATGCCGTTTGGTCATTTCCCCCTCACGTCCAAAGCCGACGTTGAGGGTACCCCCTATTCGTCACTTGACAACGGAGAGGGTCGTCCGATAGATTTGAGTGCAAATCACTCATCTTTGAATTTTGAACTTTTATTATTTTCCTAAACCTAACTCTTTTTCCTCTCTTTTTATATAATTTTGGGCTACATTAAAATTACATAATTACAAGACGGTATATTTTCTATTTGCTTAAAACATTCCTTCATTTAGGTGGGATATTTTATAATTTTCGATCACATATTGTGGTAATTTCCCCCTCACGTCCATAAGCCGACGTTGAGGGTAGCTAGCTGAAACCCTTTTCTAAATCGGTAATATCACGATTTTTCCTCTTTTTTATATTATTGTGGACTACATTAAAACGACATAATTGCAGGACTGCATATTTGCTGTAGGCTTAAAACATGCCTTAATTTATTGTGGGATATTTTATAATTGTCGATGTTATTTCAAATTGCAATGGCTTATAGTGAGCCTACTTTTCTTTTTTTTCTGCGCCCCAAAAAAGAAAAAAGAAAAAAAGAATAGCCTACTTTTATAGAACTTTCATCTCAATACTGTTTATGCAGTTGTAATAAATTAATTATATAGCCTACTGCAGAAATGTTTATATTACTTTATATGGACATATCCTTTCGCAAAGAGATGGATGTATTCTGGGAAGTGATATGTGTTTAAATGTAATGGCTACATACTCGTTTTTCCTTCACTTGGACATTTATGCTGACCCCTTTAAAATTGAGCACGGATATAAAATATTAAGACTGTACTTTTAATTATGATTGATATTTTGGCGCAATTTTGTGCAACACGTCACTGTGTGCGACCATCGCAGAAACCATTGCCCAGCGCGATTCCACCACGGTAAGTCGCTTACAACAGTCTAATAAGCAAGATGAATTCATAAGCATTATTTACACGTCCAAAATGAAGAAAATTACGAGTTAAAAAAAAAAAAAACATGTTCTAAGCCTAGATATATAGCTGTAGATGTATATATACAAAATAAAATTATGAGTAACGTTAGCCTATTTCCACATAAAAAAAACATGTTGTGATATATATATCATGTCCACATGATGTAGTCCACATATATTTTGGACGTGTAACTGCTTATTGAGAATTTATTGGGGGAATAGTAATTGGGGACATTTAGATGATGTGATTTTCTCTCGATCATCGTGGTTCACACTCAACGTCACTGTAATGTGTTAGTAATAACAATATTATCACTTGGTCTAACGTTATACTGCACATAACGCTGCCTTTATGGCGAACCCCAGGCACATGTTACGCGCCTTTAAAAAAAAATGTTAACTTACGCGACTTTTAACAGTAGCACAGGAAATAGAAACAACGTGAATCTGTATTTATTTATCCTAAGCATTTACAAGAAAATGGGAATCACTCACTATTAGGGTACACTTTTTAAATCTTATATCAACAACACTACATAATTAACATTTTCTGTTGTTCTCCATGCAGATCCTGTCAAACATATCACCTGTCGAACCTATCCGAACCTGATTTTCAAAACCCAAAGGCACTTTTAAGAGCCAACCTCTATCTCTTCATTATTTTCTATATCTTACATCCTCTCTTTCATCCTCAATCTTTATCTATCTCACAGTCTTTATCTATTGCTCTTTCTTTCCTCCCTGTCTGTCTTTGTCTAGCACTACTTGTCTGTCTTACCCATCTTTGTCAGTCTGTCTGTTTGTATCTGACTGTCTGTCTGTCTGTCTGTATCTGACTGTCTGTCTGTATCTGACTGTCTGTCTGTATCTGACTGCATTGCAATGGCCACCAAGCATAAACTTGATTCAAAGGATCCCCACTACCAAGAGGGGAGACGCATGGCTCTGGAGCTGAAACATGAACACATTCTAGCTGAAGCCAAGGTTAGAGTTTTTGTACACCTCAATCATTTTATAAAAACAAACATAAATTAAAGTAAAACGTGATGAGGAATATGTAAGAATGATGAGTGCAGAAGATTTTATACAGGTATATTGCATGATGCATCCTGCCATGTTCTGTGACGTGTTAATAAGGGAATATAATAATAATAATAGTAGTATATGCAGTTCCATCCCTCTGAGTTACAGAGACTTGGAGAATCTATTCCAAGGCTCATTTAAGCTGTTCAACACCTTACTAACACACTATGTTGTGTTTTCCTTTCACAAGTTACCTGCCTTTTGGTTACCGTACTTTTATCAACATCAGTCTTACAAGAAATATTCACTCCAATACACAGAGAGCAGCTGATGAGAGGAAACGTGTACGAGACCCTCCACACACCTCTAAAAGGGACTCTGTAGGACGTGGTAAGCCGAGGGGGAGGCGAGGAGGGCGACGCCATGCCTCCGCTACAGGTTATATCTGAATTATTTGACATTTGTAGGAGGAATTTACAATGATAATGTTGGACCAACTCAAATTAGAACACTGTAATTGTTTATTGAGAGTTTAAGATATTCAAATAACTAAAAAAACATTAGTGACACTATTGTAGAAGACACTACCAAGTACTTAACAAAAATATGTCTGATTTCATAAATTGTTTAGTATATAGTTTGAAAAGAAGAACAAGAATAGAGTGTGATAGCCTAACTTGTTCTTATTCTTCTATGTGCTGTTTTACAGCCACATACCCCACGGTTGAGGGCTCCCTGTCATCCAGTGTGGAGGTTCCACTTACTGCAATCTCAACAAAACTAAATCCTCAAGGGGAATTTGGTAATTCACAGTGATTAATTTAAGCTTGCACAGTATAAAAAAAGTGTTCATTCTAATACTGATCAGTTGACTTTTAATTGTTCCTTATCTAAATTATCCCTTACCGCTTTATTTTTGGATTTTCTTTACAGAAAAAAATATGGAGAGGCTCTCTGATATTTTGGCGTCATGTCCTTCTGCTGCTCAGCCTCAAAGTAGCTCTGCATCATCATGGTCTTTTCGGCAGCAGAAAGCCTCTGAGCGCTGGAAAGAAGCAAGACCATACCACCTAAAATGCCTTATTTCAATAGAGGCTGTTGGTCATCCCCTGTGTTGCCTTTGCAACGAGCCTGCTGTTATTAGGTTGGTTTTCATTAATATCAAACTTCAATTACCCAGGGTAGGTTTGCAGAGTGCCCTGCTTTATAGGCTAAGATGCATGTCTTTTGGGATGGGAGAAGACTTAGATACCCAGATGAAAAACACATTAATGAGAAAAGTACATCTAGGACCTTCTTGCTGTGAGGTGACAGTGCTAAACACTGAGGCACTATGCAATCCTATACAATAAAATCAAACCTAGTAAAAGGTAAATAGCTTAAATAGAGTGTACAGTACTTTATATGAGTTATTCATATAACATATAATAATGTATTATATTATAATATTAATTTTATATATATAATTTTCTCCTTAGGTGCAGGGAGTGTCTTCCTGAGGAGTGGTTCTGTGGGGACTGTGATGTATTGCATCACAAAAAACATCCACTCCACAACAGGGAATGCATGATTCGTGGTTTTTTTGAAGCCATTCCTCCGACCACATGCATCATTAAAGGGGAGGATGGATATTGCACCCATGAGCAAGGTACGTTCTCACGAAAGCTTTAATTTTGCTGTTCAATGTGTGTCTGCAGACAGTTACAGATAATCTAAATGATTGGTTTTCCTTCTTTTTGCCAGCTTGCATTTTGCCAACTGTGAAGGTGCCAGACTGCTCCTGTGGAGGCACAAACTTCACTGTGTTACCAGGCAAACCAGTGATTTTAATTACCATCAATGGTAAAAAAAATAAAATAAAAATATATATATATATATATATTGTAGATGTGATGTTTTTCACACTATTGTGCTGTGGCATTGTGCTTACAATTGCAGAAGTGACAGAAATATGGAATAGCACATGGTAATGTTATTAACTGAAACAAAGACAGATGTTTTTTTTTTTTTTTTTGTCCTAGCATCTTTCCAGCATGATGTCCAATCAACACAGCAGTGTGGAATTTAGTGAATTTGAAAATATAAATGTGGGATTATAGGAACTTGCGCAATGTCTCTTAACCATTCACAATGTGCATAATGAACTAAGTGTTGTAAAATTAAGTATGTGGTAAATGTGTATTATATTTTTAATTATTTTTTTTTGTTCCAAGGGCGTTTTGACTTGCATCAGCCATTGTATGAATGTCAAACATGCCAGCAGCAGTGGACCCCTGACTTTAAAGACCTCCTAAGAAGTGGATATTGGCCAGCCTCCGTCACCAATTCCACACTTTATACACTGGACCTCTTGAGCTCCTTTCAGGAACTCAAGATCATCTCTCCGGGATTCTCCAGACAAGCCTTCGCAAAGCTGCTGGAACATCGCACTAAGTGTGGAGGAAGAGTAAGTGTAAATGTTATTACCATTTTATAAAAAAAATTCCATAAGCAGACAATATCAAAATACTATTTCATTCTATATATTTTCCAGTCTGGATCTATCAACGGCGATGCACTGCAGCGTAGCTTCTTAGAGCTTTCGTATGCATCATTTGAGGAAGACCAGCTCTGCTGTAGTGCTCCTTTCACCTGCCCAGCCTGCACACCAGAAATGTTGGCTGTTTCAGCAGATGGAAACAGAAAGCTATATCGCTTTCGCCGAAACGGAAGGTGATCTTTCTTCCAGTCTTTTTATTGATTTATTTTCTTACTTCATATATTTCATGAATGGATTTTCTATTTTTCTTTCTTCCTCAGCTCTGATGATCCTGGCTTTTTTGAGGGGCTCTTTGTGGCTGAAGACAGCGCGGTGTCTAGATTTGTCGACACCATACAGAAAGCAGTGAAAAATGCAAGTTGACAAAATAGTTGTTACAATAATAAACGTAACCCCCACTTCAATTACTCCTGCATATCAATTACAAAATCAAAATGCCATATATTGAATGACACCATTGCTTTTATTTGATTTGTCGTGTTTGTTTTGTGTTTCATAGACACAGGGAAGAGGCACATGTGGGGACTCCCAGTGGACAGCAGCGAGGGAAACTTCAAGGAGGGCTTCAAAATTGGATGAAGAGGGGATGGAGGTTGCTGTGTGTCGCCATGGGTTCCTTTTGAAAGCCCTTAATATGTACAGGGGGGAGATATTTGCCTACCCTCTGTACCTTCAGAAGGAGCTCATGCCAGCCAAGGCACAATTCTTCGCAATGGACGTGGCATGCAAATACTGGCCATACCTGGAGAAAGTTGCTAGTGTCCTTCCTGCTCTTCAGGAACTGACCACTATGAAACCCTTTCTCAGTGTAATGCATGCTCGAGCCCATGCTACTAAGTGTGAGGTGTGTATAATATTTTGGCATCTTATGTACATTTGTAATATTTACAAGCACATTAATAATATTAAATATAAGTTAAGCTACACTATGTTATCTTGTGTTTTTGCATAACCATTTCTTGCATGGAATGTAATGCCCTTTGATGCAAATTGTGGTTTGTGATATTGGGCTATATAAATAAAATTAAATTGAATTTCTTCCACCCTTTACTAACAGATTAATTGGAGTGGCAGGAACCAGGAAGGAGCAGGGACTACCGCTGGTGAGGAGGTGGAGCAAGTGAACAGCTACCTCTCACGTTGTGCCCTGACGACCAAATATATGTCCAAAGCAGGTGACCGGAGTTTGCAATATTCTTGTAAAAAATTTTTAGATTGATCATCATAACCTCATTATTTGCTTTCAACAGCACGGGTGGACATGCTTACGTTGCATGCAATGGGGTGGAACGAGAAAAAAAATATCTCTTTACATCAGGCACTTTCCACAAGATATGTGAAGGTAAGTCTCATATTAATTGTTTTGTGTGTCCTTTTGTTGTGTTTACTTGGCCTGTTGTTAATCAAGTTTTAATCCTTATTATTGTATAACACTGTTCATCAGACTTGTCAGAGACTCCATGATGAGACTGCAAGGCTAGCTGACCTAAAAACAGAGCTAGATTGCACAGATGAAGTGGTGTCACAGTGGCTATCTGATGTAAAGGAATGGGCAGCTGGTGGTAAGCATGACCAGATAAAAGAAACAACAAACATCCCTTTCTACAATCTAAATTTTATGTTTGATATTAAAGAGCAGCAAAAAATAGTAGGTTGATCATCATCTAATGTGATGCCACATTTATGATGTCAGGTTTATTAGTATATTCCAGTTTCCTGCAGGAAGTGCACATACAAAGTTTAAATAAGTTTGATTAAAAGGTTTTACATGAAATTCAAGCAGAGAAACGGTTCTGTGTTGTTTTAACAGTGAATTTGCTTTCGTTATATCTTCTACAGAGACACCTGATACATCTCGTGCCAGTCAAGGCACCACACACAGAGGACTTCAGCAGTCAATTGAGGGGCTCTACCTTAGTGTGAGGCACCGGAAGCGAACCCTCTACCGTCAGAATGGTATAACTATATAATATAATATAATAGGTTGATAAGTTCAGGCTACTGTATGCATCCTACTCCACCAACATGGAATTAGCAAATAAGTGTAGTAGCACAGTTCAGCTCAATCGTTGAATTCTGTTCTTTAAATGACCAGTCTGTAGGATTTAGTGGTAGGAATTAGTGGCATCTATCAGTGAGGTTTGACGATTGCAACCAGCTTCCCTCACCTCTATCTTTCCAAGCTACGGTAGCCGACGAGAAAATGTGAGAGGTACTATCTAGTGTTTGTTTGTCCGTTGTGGGCTACTGTAGGAACATGGAGGTGCAACATAGAGGCCTCCGTGGAAGGGGAACGTATTTAGATAAAAAACTGCCAATTCTAAATTAATTAATGCACAATTATTATTTTCAGGCAATCATGAAAATCATGCAAATAGATTCCCCCCTAAATGTTACACCTTGGACAATTTGTTTCCCATGTCAGTCTACATTATAATTTTCACATACTGTATTTCATTATGTTTTCAATAACTGCAGCTTTGCTTTTCAATTTTTTGGTGCTATAATTTTTTTATTGTTGAAGAGTTCTGTCAAAAACCTCTGCCTCTGTACTTCATGTCTTTCTAGACAGCAGCAAGTTTCGCCATCGCCTTCGAAGGAAGCTGGCAGAAGACAAAAAACTCCTTCTTCAGGAGATACAGAAATACAATGATCTTGTACTAGAATCGGCAACAAACATTGACGTAGCTGTGGTGGAGCATTCCCTAACTGGAGAGAGTACTGTGTCTCAAATATGGCCGTGGGAGGTTCATGGCAGTGGTATGTCTGTTTGTAGATGCTTCACAGGAATTTATTTACAGTTCTGCTTTATAGAGTATACTGAACTAAGGCATGCATGTTACATATTGAGTGTTGTAATATTAATTTAGTTTAATGGTGTATTTTCAGTTTTCTTATGTATCGATTTGATTAAAAAAAAGTCAATGTTTGCAGTGATTATGCAAGATTGTCTCATGGATACATGTAACTGTTATTGATTCTTAGCAAATATTTCGATCAAGAAACGAGTGCACGACCAAGTGATGTTAACAAGGCGACTGCATGAGGAAACAAGCGTTTTGGTGTTGGAGATGGCACAACACTGCACGTGGTTGCAGAGCCTGGCAATGGTTCTCAAGAACAAGTTGGCTGAGGAGGGTAAGTTTAATTAAAACCCTGTCCATCTAATGTGTTTAAAAAAAACATACAAAAAAACACATCAGTCACAGAACTTGGATGGAGTAGAACGGTTATGGCTCTCTTTGCCGTGGTCCTTTGGGATATACATAAAATGGGGATTACAATTGTTACTGTAGCTATGGTAACAAGTCAGTAAGGTTGTAAAGATTGATGCTTGAAAGATGTGCAGATATGTTGTATTATGGCTGTTACTTGAAAGCGTAAATGAACAAAAGAATTTTGACCATTGTAATTTGTGTCCTGATATGTTACATGGGGTTAGCATAACATCAAGATTAATCTTATTATTATTTCCTCCAGTCAACATAGAAAACCTTGATGGTCAGGAACTAACACAATGTGTTACTTCAGCATAACTGTAGTGAAGAAGAAAACTGTTAACTTAAAACAGCTATCAGACATGGGCACAAAACGCTTATATGCTGCTTTGGGCCTCCCTCCATAAAGTCATCTCAGTGAGCCGTCATGTTGCCTCAAGTCGTTTTATACAGAAGCTAGCCTGGTCCCATGTCAGCGATACACATAAAAATGGCAACCATCCTGCTATGTAGATTTTAATAGGTTAGTTCTTTGGCCTTATTGAATAATCTTAACATAGTTTGTCTTTAATGTAATCTCTTTTGTATTTTGAGACGTAGACAAGGGAAATGAGGGACTTTGCTGTCTCTTAAGAAGAAGACTGTCAGAGGTGTCAGAAAGGTTCCAAGTGGTCCTCCAACAGTATAAGACTGCCTTAGGTCCTGAGGCCTCTGTCCTTCTACATGTTGAAGAGGAAGATCAAAGTGGCCTCAGTAGTCCAGACACCAGTGAGGATGAAGAGGAAAACACAATTTAGGTCATTTATTTATTTATTAATATGTATGTTTGTTAGTTTTTGGAATAACCCCCTAATACTGTTATTCTTAGTAATTTATTTGTGTATTTTATTTATGCTAAAACAGCTGAAATTCAGCCTCTTATTATTGTTTTCTGTATTTCCCCAGATGGAAGCTGAACGAAGGACTGTGTTGAAGGAAATGGACTTGCCCTATATCTGTGTATTATTAGTATGCTGATTTACCTCATCAAAATCTGTGTGCATTATATCTTGTTGAAAATTCAAACTGTAGGTGCGTCCCAATTCGCATACTATCCATCCTAAATAGCATTCGAAAATAGAATTAGTACGTCCCAAATCGTTGAAATGAGTGTTCCAAATATACCCGGATGGTCTACTATTTCCGGTCAGAATCCGAAGTGCAGATCGATGCACACTATAACGGCTAATATTGCCCACAACCCATCGCGCGTTGGACGAGGATTCGGTTAGAACTACAAACACGAGTGAAAAGTGTTAAAAAACTACAGACATGGAGGACGCGTGAATCCAGCGGTTATGTAGAGAGGTTTAGATAAAGGGGTTAGAGTGATTAATTATCAGTATCTAACCTGACGAAAATGTATTTATTCAGTGTTGTCTACATTATATTGCATCTGCAGATGCATTGTGGACTTTTGTAAAGATACGTTTTAGCCATTAACTTTTACATCATTATATTCAAATTGCAAACACATGAGGAGAGTCTCCGCATGAAAGACCCACGACTGGCAGATCAACGTGCAACTACATTTCTCTCCGAAACGGTAGAAAATAAAATTAGATTGAATGGAGAATTTTAACAAGATGATTGACAGGGCAGTTAACGGTGACATGATGCACGCGACAGATCTGTCCATTAAGATGACAAAGTAGTATGTCCCAAAGCTAGTATGTCCTAAATTTAGTAAGCACATTGCACAGTTCAATGAAGATGCACAAACCTACCAGTATAGGTGCACCAATCTTAGCCAAAAATGTCAACTTAGCATGTATGATATTACCAGATGTAATTACTGGGCTCACATGATATTTGGGTAGTGTATTCATACTCTTTTAAGAGAGACTCCCCTTGATTGTGGTGACCCTGTGACCTTTCCTTTTGCACCAACATCAGGCCAAACTTTTGACTTGCATACAACAAATGTTATGAACCAATTTTTGTATTTTGCTGAGCAATGAATCATGTCATTTTTGTTGACCTCATGACATTCCCTGTAGCACAACCATTAGACCAGAATGTAAAATTTGACATTGTATTTGATATTGTCTAATTGTGCAGATTGCCATGAAATCTTGTAAGCACATGATGACTTTGGTGACCTCATGACCATTCCTTTATCATCACATTTAGGCCATGATGTAAAAACTCATTCTTGATTACTTGCATTTCTCCACATTTACTTATTCTGCGGTGCAGCAGCAGTGTCTGTGTCTGTCTATGTCATTTTTTTTTTCAGAGGCTGCCTATGGATCGCTATTTGATTGAGTGTATTATACTGTAGGATATAACTGTTGTGTAATTTTATATTACTGCACAGATGCATTATAGTATGTAACAGAAAAATACACTGTTTTTTTGTTATGATTATTCTTTATTGTATATTATTACAGATGACTTGATTCTCTTTTCTGCTGGAGCTTTTCAAGTGAACTTAACCTCACAGTCCAGTGTTTTTTAAATACAGCCTTATGGCTTGTTTGACAAATATGCATTTGGTGTATTTTCAGTAGTATTGTTGTAAAAGACAAGAAATAAAGTATTTCCAAAGATGAGCATTTTATGTTTTTTTCTTTTTCATCCATTATTATTGAAAAATAAGATTTTATATTTTTATGGTTGATAAAAGTCAATAGCTGGAGAAAAAAAACATCACGTATTTATATGTGGAATTTTTTTTAATTTAACATCACACTGCATTATTAATTCATTACTTTAATGCATGTCTTTTTACTTATTTTCAAACCAACCTGGCTTGTAATTAAACAAGATCGATCTAGTATAATAAGTAATGTGTATCTAAGGTGTGTTAAGGCATGTTACAGTTTTACTCGATTGCTGAAACACTAACCCTAACCCTAAAATTTCAAAACCATAACACCATTCATCAAAAAGCACACCCTTTTCCCCAAACTATAAACACTATTCCCCAGTTTTGACACATGAGTAAGATTTCTTGAACTTTCACTGCAAAACTTTACACACATATCCCTTCATTTATCATTGCCGTACACAATGTTGTAATTTAGAAAGCACTAGCATTCAGCACAGCTTCAGCTCAATTAGCACACAATCACCCAGGAGGAAACACAAAGAGTCAAAACTGGTCACACAGCAATCGAGAACCTTCAATATATCGATGAAAGGGATAAGATGAGAGGGGGAGGAGAAGGGGGAGGGCAAAAAGACAAGCAGTCTCAGATGAGATTTGTGCCTTTTTAGTTGACCATGTTCTTGTCCATGGTAGGCTATGACTAAGGAGGCTGGGCGACGAGTACAGCCAAACTTGAGAGTCACTTCACCGTCGCTTCCATTACAGTTTTTCTCAATTGTTTACACACAAATACTGGTACTTGAGACACAATGAGCACAACATGTAACGCATTCACGAACCCCCTGAACCAATTCTGCGAAACTACAAGGACAATTCCTGCTTTACACTCAAATTGCAGTTCTAAAACCATTTTCAAAACACTACACACAATTCTCTGCTTATGGCACAATTTTCATGCAGAAAATCTCTTGTTTTCACAAGGAACACACTGCCATTCAAATATGCACACTGACTCTTCATATGGGCAAACACCCGTCACACAGTTTTACAATTAACAATCAGAGCTTTAGCATAAAAGAGCAACAGGTCAGCTCTTCAATGGGGCAATGGATGCCAACATTTTTTACTGTAAATGTACACAGGCAATTCTTCTGTTGTTTTGTATGTAGACAACTCTATGTACAACTTTTTAATTGGTTGGGATGTACACTGTGTACATTGTTTTTGTGGGAACAATAAAATGTATTTGTTACCGTGTATTTGTGTGTTCTGAGTATAAAAACAATATTCTCAGATATTTTACAACATTTATGTATGTACTGTCTGTAGTAAGTGTAACACTGAACAAGAAAATACCTAAGTCATTATGATGGATGGAGAAGAAGTGTTTTCCATTCATCATAGTGTTTTACACTGAACACATCAGTGTTCAACTGGTTCTTATAAATGTCTATTCATATGATGGTTTGTGTGTGTCATTTGAAAACAAAATACCATTTTGAGAAGAAATAACATTGTTTTGAATGTAAAGTTTCATTTTGCAGGAGAATTGAGGGGTTTTGCCCATTGTGTGTGTGTTTTTTGATTTGTGTGTAGAGTTCTGAGAATATGAGGCATGCTTTCAGAAAATGTGTGTAAACAATCAAGAAAAACTGTATCAGAAACTTCAGGGAGGAAAAAAGGTACAGTAGGGGTCAGACTGCTCTCTACTGTAACTTTTGAGTGCTGTACTCTGTGCTGTGACTACACATACTGTACATGTATGGTGGCTGTTGCACTATACTACTTTAATGAAAAGAAATGCATCAAATTGCCTCACATACAGATATATGCTTCCATTTTATAAAAAGGATGCATTATCAGTGCTTCTAATTTTGTAGGACACGATGGATTGGAAGAAGTCTGCCTGCACATTTCATTTCATGCGTCCCAGGGGATTTTACCCCCAATGACTGGTTAGGACCAAAGATGGGATGCTGGAGCAGAATCATCTTTATTGGTGTTATTTGGTGTATTGTTTTGTATTAAGGAATGAAAAAAAAAAAATTTTTGTTGTGTTTGAATTTTTGAATTTTTGAATTTTTGTTGTGTTCATCATGTGAAAACGTTTTTGAAGGAGAGAACCACAACCAACATCGCTTGCGTATTACCGCATTAGTTTTTGTAGTATTGGTTTGCATGTAGCCTATCTCACCAGTGTGTATTGTAGAGTGTGTTTGTTTTTGAGATTCTACATGGCTCCTAAAAAAACTACAGTTTGTGTATATAGTGATAGTAATGATCAAAATAAAAAAAAATCGCTAGGATCTCAGGTCATTAAGTATATTTAACTGATATTGTAGTTGTAGGACAACCATCAGGGCCATCTCCAATGTACGCTATTTATAAACTACAATTCCCACAAGAGACGCGCCATAGAACTTCTTACAAAGTGTACAAATCAGCCACCATACTTGTAGTTCTTCTGGTTTCCCGACCAGGGTTATAAAAATGTGTCTTTACTATTATATATATCAAGAAACATACATTATACAGCCAAAACATACATTATGCTGCATTTAGATGATCAGGGTGAAACAAAATCGCCAGGATTTAACATCTGTGGTTTTAGCTGGTAGGCTATAGGCTGTAGCCTACAGTAGAAATGAATTCGAGTTTGTCGGCGGGAGTTTAGTCCTTCAAAGAGCGACCTTTAATTTTTTATTATTATTATTTAATTATGGCCTCCACGTGTTTGTTTTGCCCCCTGCCCTGATGAATGTAATAAACTGCTGTGTATAAATATGTCAGCATTAGGAGACAAAATGTGCGATATACTGTCCAGATCAAGACCTTCACAATAAATCAATATTTGTCTTTTAACTAGTGACAAAAACTGTTCTATTCTAGAAGCTAAAATCATGGTGATCCATGTATCTTTATAATTAAATCAGTGTGTGTGTGTGTGTGTGAGAGAGAGAGAGAGAGAGAGAGAGAGAGAGAGAGAGAGAGAGAGAGAGAGAGAGAGAGAGAGAGATCACGTGTGTGAGAGAGATCAAAGTGTGACAGATGGAACTGGTACTTCAGCCAACAAGCGGCTCCGCACAGTTCTATGCTTTATCTTTTGAAATATATAAAACCATTTATTTTATTTGGATTAAATATGCATGTTTTTTTCATCAGATTTACCAATTGTTATAATTTGTTTGTGCTGGTCAATTATGAACAATAGATAAAACTGAACTGCAAGCAAAAACTTGGGGCCGAGGGGTCACTGTTTCAAATATTTGAGGGGCTCCTCCCCAAACAAATGTAACCTCACTCCAATTTTTTTATAAAACTTGAAGGCCCTGATTAAATTATATATAGGCTACATTTTCATTTAAAAAGAATCCACTTGTAAAGTTAAACAAATTCCACATATAAATATACTCAATGAAGGTTGTTTCTTTTGTCTCAACCACATCATCATATTGTTTTGAATTTGATGTATGGAAAAGTAAAAACAAAAATTATCATCTTTTGCAAGTGTTATCATAGTGTATTTGTGGTCTTTCACAAAAATATAAGTGAAAATACACCAAATGCTTATGTATTGCTTTATTACTCACAAGAGGCTTAAAGGGTGATCAAACAAATTTATTGACAAGGTGCATGACAAGTAGAAACTATATAGTCTTTGGCAATTGGAACACATCGAAACATCGTTCTTTTAAAGGTGTACTGTAGAGAAATGCATGATATGAAGAGGGATATCCCCTACATGGAGCCGACACTGGTGGTGGTGAAGGGGTGAGTAGCAATGCTGAGATCTGGATGAATGTGGAGCTCTTCTCCTGATGAGCACAGCGGAGGGACCTATGACACGATTGGCTCAAGAGGGTTGAGAAGAAAATACATTTGGTTTAAGACGTAAAACGCCCAGTCAGCTGATGAGTTTGGAGTAGAAGAGAGTGAGAGAGAATGTAAAAGATATAAAGTAATGAGTGAGTATAAAGAAGGTCAGTCTTATTTGTTGAACTTCATATTTAAGCTTCATGTCAAACAAGCCATAAGGCTGTATTTCTTAACAGTGCACAGTGAGGTTAAGTGAACTTTGAAAAGCACAGACAACAGAACATGAAATCAAGTTACGCGTCAACTGTAATAAAATAAAAGTGCAATGTATAATCATGAAATATGAAAACATGCTTTTGAATAACATCTGAAGAAGAAAATTCAGTTGGATTAAGTACATTTCTAGTACAGCCCTCTCGAGATTAAACTCCAGGTCACATTCTTGGAGATTTTCACCTTTTCATTACTACAGAAAGATGAGATACGACTTCAAATGCAAAACAGAAACAATTGAATAAATACGCTGAAACCAAAATGGAGTTCAAAACATACATTTTATTTATTTTCATTATTTCGGAGAGAATCCTTTGGCTGCCAGGACTGGGCCCACTGCTCACCACTAAAAACAGAAGGGAATTTTTAGGGAATAACAGTTTAATTTTCCATCTATGAAGGACCACCACCTTCATGCATGCATTAATGGTGGTGGTCCTTCATAGATGGAAAATGAAACTGTTATAGTTCTGTAATGATGTGTGCTTTACACTTGTTATAATGCTTGTTTAATCTGAAACAGAACGGATTAATAGAAAAAGTATTGTAGCCAACCCCCCTATCTCTAATTCATAAAGCAGAAGAACAGAGAAATACTTACCATACTGGACAGGGCTCCCAGTCAACCAACATTTCTGCTTTGCCCTATCAAGAAAAATAAATAAATAATTCCATTCTTAGCATAAGGCTATTATGTCTGGTTATAGGCACTGAGTTTCATTGATACAATGGGTCATTATTTTCAGTAGACACTCCTTTCTAAACTGTAATTCAAAAAAGACCAAACACATAAAAAGCATCTACCTAACAATTATGGTATGTATACTGTAATATGTATTTGCCAACTCACAAGGAAGTTTCTAAATCCTATATTGCACTCTGCATACTGCCTACACTCTGCAGTTCCTTTATGACTGTCTAACCTTTCTCACTCTTTCTCTTACTACACTCCTGATGGGGAAAGCCTCTAGGCGAGTGTGGTAGGAGCAATCTGTGAACAAAAACACGTTTCAAATACTTATTAGTTAGTTTAGGAACAAAATAAACACAACTATGAAGACTTACAACTATGAATCACTTTGTGATTTTCTAGGCTGATATGGCTAGGAACTATACTCTCATTCCTGCGTAATAATCAAGAAACTTTGCTGCCGTACCATGAGTCCAGCAGACGTAATGATATGACGCAGCGCCTGAAAATAGTCCCCAGCTCGGTAGACTAGGGTCGACCATTTTCAGGCGCTGCTACATATTACTGTATTTTGACTGTACAACTATGGGGGAGTTGTAAAATGAGCCTATTTCCAAAAAAAGTGGAGTATCCCTTTAAGTAGGGAGCAGACTTGCAAGGATGACAACAAGTGATGTTTATCACTAATCAAAACATGTACCATGGAACCAAATCACTAATTTCCAATGTGGTATGCTTGCTTGAATAACCATACTACTGCTAAGCCACAGCTCACAACTGAGAATACTCCACTGCTGCTGCTTCTACTACTACAATGCATTTTGGTCAAATTAGACTAATTAAGCCTGTTGGATTTTATAGGTTGTCAATTGTACTAATCTCACTATTACTATTATGTACTACTATTATTATTATTATTATTATTATTACTATTCTATATCTATTATGAATAATCATGGTTATGTGTGCTACGCTGGACTAGCTGGACTGGTCAAGACATTTACATATTGTTGCCCTGTTGCGGGTCGCTAAGTCGCTTTGGATAAAAGCTTTTGCTAAATGATTAAATAAATAAATAAAATTTTGACTAATTGTCTGTTTTAAGTAGTTAAAAAAAAGCAATGGAACTATAGCAAATAAACCGGGGTAAAAGTTGCAATGTATAGCAAAGTATCAATCATTGCATTTACATGCAATGCACTTACTCTTTTGTGACCTTTTCCTTTCCGGCATATGCCTTGGTCCCCCTGTGAGAAAAAACAAAAAACAAAAAAACACATTTACATTAATTAGACAAAATGCACTTTGTAATGTCTTTTCAACATAAATATGTGTCCCTGACTCCCTGGTGTGTCTAGAGAGTAGAGACCCCTGAAATATGGAAAAAGACCATCCTCTATTTCAGTTAATGTGTCTGCAAACACGCTGTTTATATTTGGCTCCACATTTTACATGACATGCAGGCTGAGGCTCATTAGAATAGTAATCATAGTAGGCTTATAGAATACTCCATCTAAAACGACTCGTTTCAGACAGGGTCTGCATAAAGGACCAGTTCAAGATAAATAAGGATTTTTTTTTAAGGATAATGCAAAGCTACTCTAGTGGACTATCAGAACAAAAATATAGAACTGGAAATTAGCATAATAGGTCCCCTTTAAATTCTATTTGCGTAATTCATTTATTTACTTAAAGGGTTAGTTCACCCAAATATGAAAATTCTGTCAGTAATTACTCACCCTCATGTTGTTCTTCCAACCCCGTAAGACCTTCGTTCATCTTCGGATCACAAATTAAGATATTTTTGATTAAATCTGAGAGCTGGATCACATTTCCATAGGCTACTAAGGGATTGAAACTTGCTGGCCCAGAAAATGTATTAAAGAGATTGTTAATATAGTCCAAGTGACTCCAGTTGCTCAATCTTAAAGGAGTCATAACCTGTAATTTTCACTTTTCCACGAGAATCAATGTATGTTATGATTGCCTAACGATTATACACTGGCCGGGAAGCCGATATTTAAAAGTGAAGCGTTTGTTTACCCCAGGATTCATCAACCAGCAAGCGTGCACGCGCACTCAAATACGAGATTTTAATTTCAGCCCCGACTTGACGTCATGACGGGGCAGGATATACCATATATGGACACCGCAGACCTATGCCGCGGGAAGCCTGCCCTGCCCCTTACCCCCTCATATTCAATTCAGTCGCGAAAGATGCAGAAACGTAGTGCACACGTGAGTTGCTCTGTTGTTGACTGCCAGAATCAACATGTAAATGTGTTTTCTCTACCAAGAACGGACCTAGCTATCAGGGACCAGTGGATTAAATTCATTTTTAATGACGCGGTTCCTACAACCCTTCCCACTGGCTTAACGTTTGGTGTCTGTGCTAACTAAACATTTTACGCCGGAATCCTTCACAAATTTGGGGCAATATCAGGCGAAGTTGGCATCGAAGCTCGGGAAAAAGGGGCCATTTTCAACAATCAGAGACTTGCCTGCAATTGAAACGGTAAAGGCCCGTTCACACCAAGCACGATAACTATAAAGATAACGATAAAGATAACTATATATGTGTCCACACCAGCGACCGATAACGGACTTTTTATTCTAAGCACGCGCGCGCCCGGATGATCCAGATCCATTTTAAATGCGCGAGACCTTTAAATTAGAATGGATTCTGATTGGCTGTCAGTGTTTTATCGTTCGACAGCTGGAAAAAAATCGTTCTGAAAGTGATCCCTATGATATCGTTCCTCATATCTTTATCGTTATAGTTGTGGTGTGAACTCTGTTATTCTTTAATATGGAGAACGATTTTTAGAATTATATCTTTATCGTTATCTTTATAGTTATCATCCTTGGTGTGAACGGGCCTTAAGACTGTGTTTTTATTGCTCTACTGTGTGTAACAAACAGCAGCTAACTGCTAATGTGGCTATTGTATGCTAGCGGGAGTATTAGCTTCGAGGTAAACATGAATGTTGGAACAACATGAGGGAGAGTAATTACTGACAGAATTTTCATTTTTGGGTGAACTAACCCTTTAAGAGAATCTGCTTGACTAATGAGCTATGGTAACAGTTATCAGAACCACCAATAATTACCCAACAAACATTATTTACATACCTGACTTTTTCTTTTTGCGACTTGCAACTGTGCCCCTGGCTGACCCTGTGAAGACAGCAATGGGTTTGGAGAAAGAAAATTACTCATATACCAAATAAATCTTTAACTTATTATTTAAAATACTGAAAGACCACAACGTCGCACAAGTGTGGCAGTACATGTATTAATAGGTGTAAAGTACATGTAGTCTTATTGCGATTGAATTAAGGTTGCTCCATTTACTCCACGTGTTTCACTTTCTCGCTTATGTCCATCCTGTTTGTGATAATCCTAATTTGTTTCAACAAGAGCTGATCCTTCGCTGACTTGATCAAGGAACGCAAGGGGTGGGAAAATGGTGGTGTGGTTGTGAGCATGAAATGTGCTCATCAAATTTCATAGCAATCTGATAAATTGAGATATGTTGCCTTCAAGTTTAGTGTGCATGGGACACTGACATTCCCAATTATTTTGAATATTCAAATTATCCTAATATCTTTAATCTTTAATTTTGGCCAAGTAATTTCAGCATTCGATTAGTAGCATTTTTTTTTACTTTTAGATTTATAATAGACTCACAAAATTCCTTCCAAAAGCCCTAGTACAGAATCGGATAGACCATCTAATTATGTAATATCAGATCAACTTTTCTAGCAGATTATCCATGGAAAATGAGAACCTTGTGAGTTTTAATTTATCAACCAGCAAAAAAGTTATAGCATGGTGTGTTTGAGTTCATTTCCCCTACTTGACATCATGCATCCTGCATTGTGACTATTTCACATGCACACATTGCAATGTCGATGCTGAAAAGAGCCCTAACCTGCATCAAGCTCTATGGGGGAAATAAACTGGAAGTCAAGTAAATTCAAGGTAACCCATTGGTCAAACACTTTAGGCCTTTACAAATATAAACTGTAACTCTTTAAATTTGTTCTAATTACCTTGCCCCTCCATTGGGCTCGTCTGCTCCACCTGCCCCTCCACAGGGCTCGTCTGCTCCACCTGCCCCTCCACAGGGCTCGTCTGCTCCACCTGCCCCTCCACAGGGCTCGTCTGCTCCACCTGCCCCTCCACAGGGCTCGTCTGCTCCACCTGCCCCTCCACGGGGCTCGTCTGCTCCACCTGCCCCTCCACAGGGCTCGTCTGCTCCACCTGCCCCTCCACGGGGCTCGTCTGCTCCACCTGCCCCTCCACGGGGCTCGCCTGCTCCACCTGCCCCTCCACGGGGCTCGCCTGCTCCACCTGCCCCTCCACGGGGCTCGCCTGCTCCACCTGCCCCTCCACGGGGCTCGCCTGATCCACCTGCCCCTCCACGGGGCTCGCCTGCTCACCTTCTTCCGGTTGCTTGTTCTCCAATGGGTCACAGGGTGTGAGATGCAGCGTAATCAGCTGATCATCATTGCCACTGGAATCCTGGGTCCAACCTGTGCAAGTTAAACAAGTGTTGTGTTTTGCTTATTTAAAACATAGAGGTTAACCATAAGCTTGATCTGTACCTGTTTTAAGTTTTAATCTGTTTGAATCATATAGGCCTAGTCCAAATTTTGCCCAACCAGATTTGAAGGCACTTTTGATTGCAGGAGAACTATTGAGTGTCAACTGGATGTATTAGATATCTGCAATATATTTGATTGATTTCCAATGACTATAACCAATACAATATATCTTTAAGTCGGGAAAATAAAACCCAAACTGCTCATAATAATATAGGCCTAGTCCAAATTTTGCCCAACCAGATTTGAAGGCACTTTTGATTGCAGGAGAACTATTGAGTGTCAACTGGATGTATTAGATATCTGCAATATATTTGATTGATTTCCAATGACTATAACCAATACAATATATCTTTAAGTCGGGAAAATAAAACCCAAACTGCTCATAATATCTATTCAAAAAATGACAAGTATAATGTTTGTTTACAGTCTGGGTTATGCCTCAAAGTTAGTAGCAGTGTAAGTTTTTGGTGTATCCAGCCAACATTTGATTGTTTTCTTTTTCTTTGTGTTATTTCTGGTAATGCTCTACATTTTAGCGCCGTCCTTGATATTGTTTTATTGAATATATATATATATATATATATATATATATATATATATATATATATATATATATATATATATTTATATATATATATATATATATATATATATATATATATATATATATATATATATATATATATATATATCATTTAATTCATTGACCCAGTAACCAAAACGTGTCTTTGCGAATTTCATGTGTTCAATTAGTATGTCCAGATTTTTGTGATTTACAAAAAATTAAGCTCAATGTTAAATCTCCTTTAAGATAATAAAATCTTTTGCGCTCTCAACACAAATTGTGAACTGTGACTTTAAGATACAGTGCATGCATCTCACCTTCACAAAGGTATTCATAAAATGAACCTATCTTCTGAAGGTAGTCCTGGGCATAGGCGGAGAGGGTGCAGCGAGGGGTTAATATTTCACACTTCATTTCTTTTTTTTTGGTCTCCTTTCCAAGAAGCAGAACTGGCTTGTATCCAATGGCATGGAGTTTCTCAAGCTGCAATGACAACATTGTGTATTTTTGCTGTTTAATGAAATAGAAAAACAACATAAAAAATAACTAGGAATATTAATTATTAAGAAAATATAACATTATTAATGACAGCATCCAGGTTACTGCCATTCAGGATTTTTAACCTAATAGTGAGTTTTGCTTTTGTAAAACCAAGTATGTGCAAACAGGAAGGCTCATACAGTAGAAGCAAAAAAAACAAATATATATATAGAAAATAAGGTTAAAATATAACTTTTTGTAATATTAGGAGCTTGGGTTTTGCACCTACGTTGATAAGATTATGTAGCCATTGTGCAACTGGACAATGACAATCTAAAGATTTATTTTAAAAAGGCAGAACCTTAGTGATAACATGACCAAATGGGTGAATGCTGCACATATTTACAGTAGACACGTGCACATTGTTGTTTTGAGTAGTACAGTATGAATGCAGTTCATTTGTTATTTCTCATCCACTCGATAAGAAAGTTTGATTATTATATTGCAATTCTGTCACAATACATGCCTGTATTTGTTATGAACTCAAGAATTCCTGAGTATCAATTATATTTGCTGTGTGTTCAAATTTTGCTCTGGTAGATCATTAAGGTCTGTGATGTGTTATGGTGAAGATGTGTTTACTTTAGGGTATTAGCCTACCACTAAAATAAAAACTAAAAATCACAATTACATCTACCTTCAAATTTGATAGTTAAATTGTACTTTTAAATTAGTTCTGATGACACAGGGAGGACAAAGTATCATTAGAAAAAAATAATTTAACTTTATCTATATTGGCAAAAAATACTGTCTTTCTGACCTTGCGCTGGCATGCTCACTTAATAACAAATGGTACCACTGAATGTACTTCCTAGATGATCTGGAAAGTTTAATGTCATGTATGAAATTGTACGTACCAGGATATTGGCTTCATCCTTGATGGATGCAATGTTGTGGTTTTTCTTACGACCAACCACCCATTCATCTCGCTTCTCATCAAACCTCTGAAGCTTCTTCTTGAGGCGCTGCTTCTGAGGTTGCTCCTTTTTACAGTGTGAACAGACCTTTTGTGCACAAAATAAAATGCCCTGACAAAAAGGGCAGTTCTTTTTTGTAGACCCCCCCGGCATTATAACAGTCAGATACAGACAGACAGACAGACAGACAGACAGACAAAGATGGATAAGAGACAAGTAGACAAAGACAGACAGAGAGAAAAGAACGAGCAATAGATAAAGACTGTGAGATAGATGGAGAGAGAAATATAGATATTGAGAACAGAGAGAATGTGAGATATAGAAAATAAAGAAGAGATTGAGGTTGGCTCTTAAAAGTGCCTTTGGGTTTTGAAATCAGGTGTGGCTATAGGTTCGGACAGGTGATGTGTTTGACAGGATCTGCATGGAGAACAACAGAAAATGTTGATTATGTAGTGTTTATGTACCCTATTAATGACCCTAATAGTGAGTGATTCCCATTTTCTTATAAATACTTAAAATAAATAAATACAGATTCACGTTGCTCCTATTTCCTGTGCGCGTAATTTTTTTTTAAAGGCGCGCGCGCGTAACATGTGCCTGGGGTTCGACATCCCAGATTAAAAGGCAGCGTTATGTGCAGTATAAGTTTAGACCAAGTGATAATATTGTTATTACTGACACATTACAGTGACACTGTGGGTGAACCACGATGATCGAGAGAAAATTACATATTTTAGATAACTAACGTTAGAGTTAGCATGTTGAAGTTGGCTATCCATTTAGCAAGCCTAATTTCACAGGATTTTTTTCTGATAATGAGCAAACCTTGGACGGGCTTTAATTCGTTGCCCTAACGTGTAAATCATGTGAATCTAATATGGCAAATGCATCAATTATTTATAGCAAAACGTGATCGTTACGTACGAATGAGCCTAGCAACTTACCTGGAAAGTGGTTTGAGCGCAATGAGAAATCACTGAAGAAATCACCCAATTACAGGGCGGGCTGGCTCCGTCTCCATAGCAACGGAAGCTGATGATCATGGGTAATACTGGAAACAAATAAAACTGATGGCCATAACACATAGTATTGTTGAATTATCAAGCACACTTTCGCGTGTGTGTTGAAAAAAGATGAGGATATCATTAAAAGAGAATCGGTGGCGGGTCCTCAGTTTTATCTGTCGTCATCCATAGTAACGGTCGATAAGGCTCGTGGGAAATGTAGTTACTGTTAGATTTGACACGCCAAACCGATGGAAAACCGGTATTTTTCAGCAAAGAAACAGGAATATTTAGAAGCAATAGCCGTAACTCAACTTTGCACTCGCATTCAGGAATAATATACATATTTTTTTAATGTAAGGAAGCACTGACGATGGTTTACAATGTTGAGTAGCCTACCGATTATAATTTAAAAAGCAATAAAACAAGGATTAAAATCTCCTGATTAAATGATGGGCAAAGTAGCCCCTAAAGTTTTCTAAATGAATCACAAAAAAAAATAAAAATAACAATACTGTGTTTTGAAAGAAAAACGTGGTGCAGGCACGAAAAAGACGTCCCATTGAAATACATTAGATTGAAAGTCGTGCTGAGTGACACGAAAAAAGGAAGGAAATTCGTGCCCATGGACACGAATCAATTTGTGTTGAGTAGCCTATACCGAATATAAAGTAATAAAAACGAGGATTGAAATCACCTGATTAAATGTTGAGTAATGTAGCCCTTAAAGTCTGCAAAATTAATAACAATTGAGAAAAAACAATAGCCTACCGTGCTCTCGAAAAAAAACGTGGTGCAGGCACGAAAAATACGTCCCATTGAAATACATTAGATTGAAAGTCGTGCTGAGTGACACGAAAAAAAGAAGGAAATTCGTGCCTATGAACACGAATCAATAGATTCATGTTGAGTAGCCTATACCGAATATAAAGCAATAAAAACGAGGATTAAAATCACCTGATTAAATGTTGTGTAATGTAGCCCTTAAAGTCTGCAAAATTAATAACAATTGAGAAAAAACAATACGGTGCTCTCGAAAAAAAAACGTGGTGCAGGCACGAAAAATACGTCCCATTGAAATACATTGGATTGAAAGTCGTGCTGAATGACACGAAAAAAAGAAGAAAATTTGAGCCCATGGACACTAATAAATAGATTCATGTTGAGTAGCCTATACCGAATATAAAGCAATAAAAACAAGGATTAAAATCTCCTGATTAAATGTTGTGTAATGTAGCCCTTAAAGTTGGCAAAATGAATACCAATTGAGAAAAAACAACTCTCGAAAGAAAAACGTGGTGCAAGCACGAAAAATACGCCCCATTGAAATACATTAGATTGAAAGTCGTGCTGAGTGACACGAAAAAAATGAAATGCCTTTGGACACGAATAAATTCGTGTTGAGTAGCCTACCGAATAGGCTACAATACAACGAGGATTAAAATCTCCTGATTAAATGTTGAGCAATGTAGCCCTTAAATTTTGCAAAAGGAATAGCCAAACATTTGAGAAAAAAAATAGTGTGTTCTCGAAAGAAAGACGTGCAAGCACGAAAAATACGTCCCATTGAAATACATTGAATGTCGTGCTGAGTGACACGAAAAAAATAAGGATATTTGTGCCCTTGGACACGAATAAATAGATTAATGTTGAGTAGCCTACCGAATATAAAGCAATAAAAACGAGGATTAAAATCTATTGATTAAATATTGAGTAATGTAGCTCTTAAAGTTTGCAAAATGAATAACAATTGAGAAAAAAAACAATACTGTGCTCTCGAAAGAAAAACGTGGTGCAGGCACGAAAAATACGTCCCATTGAAATACATTAGATTGAAAGTCGTGCTGAGTGACACGAAAAAATGGGGAAAATCGTGTCCACGAACACGAATCAATAGATTAAATTTCGTGACTATGTCACGAACTGCCGTGAGACTGGGTTGGAACTGCATGACGAGGGGGAATAAGGTTTTGGTCTAGAGGAAAAAAAGCCCAGGGCCATCTACGCCCCTGATGTGAGGGGAATGGGACAGTCTTGTTTTGGCAGGGTTGAGTGGTTGACAGCCTGACTCTTCTGCATGCTGCTGACAGAGGGGAAGAAATGCAGGTTCTCAGGTCTGTGCCAGGCAATGGAGGCCAACAACCAAACAGCTGTGATGCTCCTTTCAGAAGGCCAGACTCTACTGCCAGGCTGCACTGCCACCATGTTCAAATCATGGCCCTGTTTCCCAGTAGCACCAGGTGCACCTAGAAAAGTCTTCTTGAAGGACATGGAAAGTGTGTCAGTTGAGAGTTAAAGTCTCTGTTTTTAAAGCGGTTGTAAATGTGGCAAAATCCACTGAGTCAAACCAAATATTTTATATCGAATATGATTTAGCGCTCTTTTTGATTTAATTGCCGTTTGAGGTTTTAGATAAATGCTGCTTCGGATGGTCTTGATTAACAAGTGGTTACTAGCCGAGTAGCCGTACACTCAAAGGATTCAAAAGATTTAGTGTAGCACTGTAACATCTTATAAATCTAGCAAATCTTGGTTTCAGGTTTAGATCTTTATTTTAGTTCTGAAACAAATGTACTTTAAAAAAACATAATAAAACATAAAAACTTAAGTCAGTTTAATTTACATCCATTTAAGTTTATGTATTTTATTTAGGGACATTTAATAAAATGTAAAAAAAAATTAAACATTTTTTTTTAACACATTTTATGTTTGGGGGAACATTTGTTTATTTATCCATGTCATTTTATGTAAAATATATGTAGATCATTTTTAGGGGCATTTTTTTATTAATTCATGTCATATGTAAAAAAAAATATATATATATATATATATAATTTTTTTTTAT
Source organism: Scardinius erythrophthalmus (assembly GCF_964197995.2). Taxonomy (NCBI): domain Eukaryota; kingdom Metazoa; phylum Chordata; class Actinopteri; order Cypriniformes; family Leuciscidae; genus Scardinius; species Scardinius erythrophthalmus. The sequence continues at coordinate 10,295,429 of NC_138239.1, forward strand.
TATTATTTTTTTCAACGGACATGATAATTTTTTTTTACATACAATGATAAATAATGATAAATAAACAAATATCCCTAAAAACATATTTTTTTGTTTTACACACACACACACACACACACACACACACACACACACACACACACACACACACACACACACACACACACTATAATAAATATTATATTATATTATATTATATTATATATCTTTATACATATTTAAAATGAAAACAATACCAATTTCGGTTATCAACGGTGAGCCCTAAAATCTCATGGTGATTGTAGTGCCCTGTGTGATCCCTAAAACAAAACTGATACCCAACTACAAAAATCAGATCAGCCACTGCTAAAACAAATCATCCAGTTTATAGGCTTACTGTATATTGCTTATGAGCCAAGTTCCCATAGAAAGGCACAGCAATTCATCTCTCAGTGTAAAACTATAAGGCATGCAGAATCACATGGATACATCAACAGTATTACCCAAGTATATCATTATTGAACTGTTTTCAAGTGGTCAATGCAAACTACATTAGCCCATTAGCCCAGCAGTTGAGCTCATTGCGTGTCATGGCAGTTCGCCAGGCGTAATAACATTTCTGGGGAATATTTTGTGTAATTACGTAACAATTTATTAATTGACCTTTTTGTATATGACAAGGCTTTAAACATACATTTAATTTGACAAATATTCTGGAAAGTAGTCACTGGAAAATTACCCCACAGTGCTCAACGAATGCAGTGATTTAGCCCGGCTGTGGTCAGAAAAGTGCCGTAATCTCCAAACGCTCAGCCCACCCAATGACTTCTCTGTAAAGAATGCTTCTGTCCAAGGCTGCTAGTAATTAACCAGCATTTATTACAAGATTTATGTAGTGCGGTTGCTTTATTTTTAACTCTCTTAAGTTTATCCATCCTCTTCTGACATGACATAACAGCTGGTTTCAGCTAAAGCTATGACTTTGCACATAGGGTAGCTGGAGAATAATTGAAGGGTAATGTAAAGTTTAATAAACATGCTAAGTGATCTTGAGATCTCTTTGTTCCAGTTCCAACATTAGTTCCCAGAGAATTCCCACATGGAATAGAACCACCGCACAGTTATATAATTCTCTGCATTAGATTATCATCTGCATAAGGGCCTATGGATGCCTTTGAGAAGGTTGTGCTGATAAGGCATTTACACTTAATTTCTTTTTTTAGATGTTTAAATGAGGTGCTTTAAAAACAGTGTTCACACGTCTTGGAAGTATTCTTTATTTTGTTGTTGCTTTACTCCACTGAACCACAGAGGATTGGCTTGGCTTTTTAAAACTGATCAACAGAAAAACTACAAATTGGTCAAAACGTATTATGATTATTGGAAATAAAATAACGATTTTCAGAAATAGGCCTACTTACCCTCTTCAAGTCATTGTTTAGTAAATGCTAGTTTTAGCAGTACAGATTTAGGATGGGTAACTGCAAAAGAACGTGTTGTGTTTCTAATGTGGAGTGTTTCGATAATGCCAAACATGCTGTTTAGTCTCATGACAAAAATGTATAAAATCTACTTTAAGATGGTTTAAGATTCTTTTAAATGCTTTCTGGCAAACCAAAGCTGAGATGTCATCTTGACATCTTGTTCACAGTGGCTTTCTTTTCGCCACTTTCCAATTAAACTGTGGTGCACCCGGAAAAAAAGAAAAGAAAAAGAAAACTCTCCGAACTTGCCCACTGAAGCTTGTAACTCCTTCAGAGTTTGTCATTGGCCTGTAATCTCCTTCCATGGTCATTCAGTTTTTGAGAGCAGCCTGCTCTAGGTAAATTTACAGCCGTGCCACTTTCCATTTATTAATTATAGATTTAACTGTATAGGGATATTTAATGACTTGGAAATCATCTTTTATCCAGCTTCTTTCCAATGACTTTTTCACAAAGTTACACAACATAGAAGTTTGACCTTCCAGATACAGAAGTCCTTCCACAACCGTGGCCCAACCACAGAAAACGCTCGATCCCCTCTACATTTGAGTCTGGAATGTGGGACTAATAGAAGGTTCTGGTCACTGGATCTCAAACTTCTAGAAGGAGTATATGGTTGCAGCAATTCAGATAAATAGATGGGGGCTAGATCACGTAGAGATTTATAAACAAATAAAAAGATTTTAAAATCAATTCTGGATTTAATAGGCAGCCAATGAAGGGTCCTCAGAATTGGGGTAATATGGGCGCTTTTACGGCTATTAAGAAGGAATCTTGCAGCAGCATTTTGAACTAGTTGAAGACGAGCAATTTGAGACTTTGAAATCCCTCAGTAAAGTGAATTGCAGTAGTCTAAACGTGAGGTAATAAAAGCATTAACAGCCATCTCTAGAGTTTTATGATTTAGGAAAGGTTTGACTTTAGACAACAGACGAAGTTGATGAAAACTAGAGTCTATTACAGAGGAAATCTGTTTGTCACGGTTTAAAGACTCATATAGCAGAACGCCCAGGTTCCGTACACGTGAAGATCTAAACGCGGATAGTCTACCTTGATCGAAGCTGGTAGCATCTAGGCAACGTAGTAAGGATGTAAAGGCAGAATGATAATTTCTCTTGATTGGTAAATAAATTTGAGTGTCGTCCGCATAACAATGAAAAGATACCCCGTGTCTTAGAATGGAGCCCAAGGAAGGGTAACATGTACAAAGAAAAGAGAGAAGGCACCAAGATAGATCCTTGAGGAAGACCACAGGTTAAATGCGCAACAGAACAGGAGAAATTGCCTAACTTTACTAAGAATTTTCTCCCCACATAAGACTCTAGTCTAGATATCAAGGTAGAGTGGTCAACAGTGTCAAAAGCTGCTGACAGATCTAAGAGCACGAGAACCACAGAGTCACCAGTGTCCGTGGATAGATAGATGGCATTAAAACTCTCAAGAGGGCAAATTCAGTACTGTGAGCAGACTTAAAACCAGATTGAAATGTTTCAGAAATACCATTGCAATTGTTGGTCAAACACAATTTTTCTTTTAAGTTGTTTAGAACAGCAGGACCTAGTGAAGGCTTCTTGAGTAACGGAGTGACAGTGGCCACCTTAAGCAGGGATAGAGCCAGTTATATTGACAAAACACACCAAACACTTTGAGTTGAAGAGAAATAGGTTCAAAAGCATCCCAGGAAACAGACTGCAACAGCTGAATAGAGGGTTCAGTACGAGAAGGGCATGTTCTGGGTCTGAAATTAGAGATTTTGTCAATGAAAAATCTCAAGAAGCTTTCACATAAAGCATCAAAAGCAGCAGACATTGTATTTACCGGAGGATTTACAACATAATTTATAACTGAAAATAAAACCTTAATGTAGGTCTAAAATGATTTGCCATAATCAAGTCAGAAAAATATGTGGCTTTAGCCGACTTAACAGCATTCTGATAAGCCAATAAACCAGACCGAGACAATGTTATAGCTTCAGTAGTGGAATCAGAAAGGCAAGAAAGAGATGTAGAAAATGATATCGGCTTATGGTCCGAAAGCATAAAATCAGATACAACAATATCACTGATTGCAAACCCATGAGAGAGTACAAGGTTCAAAATGCGACCCAGAATGTGAGTGGAGTCTTTTATCCACTGGACCAGGTTAAAAGACTCAATGAGGCTGAGGAACTCCTTTGATTAAGTGTTAGATTGACAGCAAACGTGGATATTAAAATCACCCACCAATAAAAAAAAACGGTCATAGTTTGTGGTAATATTACCAATAAATTCGGTGAATTGCTGTATGAAGTCCTGGACTGAGTGTGGAGGACAGTATATCACCCCTAATAAAACAGGGCCATTCCAATCCAAATGCAGGAGCTGAGCTTTAAAGCTAGTAAATGCAATGACAGCAACTGACCGGCATCGCACAGAAAATTCGTTTTTTTAAATAGTCACTATTCTGACCCCAAGACTATTTAACTATTTTCTGCAATTCTCCAGCTGTGATCCTTGGAGACTCCTCGCCGTGCATTAAGGCGATATAGACACGTGTCCTCTTCCAGGCAGATTCATAACATTTCCTGTTTATTGGAACTTACTGCCCTTATGGTGGAAATGGGAATCTTCATTGTGTTAGCTATTTTCTTTGTATTTTGTGAAGCTCTACAATCTTTTGCTGCACATCAGAACAATATTCTTTGGTTTTACCCATTGTAATGGATGATTAAGGGAATTTGGCCTTCGAGTTACCTCATATTTATACTCCTGTAAAACAGGAAGTCATGACTGGATAACTTCATGTTCGTAGTCACCCTGGTGTGCTAAAAATTGTAAATATGGAGGGGAATTATACTTCAGATATATTTTACTTATAAGCATTTCTAGGAGTACCAATAATTGTGGCCGATGTGTATTAGAGAAAAAACATTTATTTCATTATGTGATTTACCCCCACATTCAAAGAAATGTTAGATTTTTGTGATTTATTTATTTTTTTTTTTGAATGAATGAAAGAACAAAAGGATAAACAATGCAGATTTATTTTCACAGCCTTCCTTGACCATATTTACCAAGGGTGTCAATCATTCGACTACATATGCTGTGTGTATATATATATATATATATATATATATATATATTGTGTGTGTGTGCGTGTGTGTGTGTGTGTGTGTGTGTGTGTGTGTGTGTGTGTGTGTGTGTGTATAATTAGCACTCTTATTTACTGCACCATGCAAAAAGGTTACAAATTAAAGCAATTCTCTCATTTCACTAAATTGCACATTCTAAATATACATTGTGTTATCAGAGACCATTGGAAAATTGGATTTTGGATATTTTATTTTATTGAAATTGTTAACTATTATTTTTATTTATGTTTGGCTCTATCATGTTGTTTACCCTATTGTAGAACCTAAAACATTTCTGTCCGTAAAAGTCTGTGAAGCTACGGGGTAGCTTCAGGTTACCTCACCAGTCAAGAGCATCTAGTCCTGCTCCAGTGTGAGTGACTCACATCATCAATCAGTCTGTAGACGGCTAATGAAAAATCCAGCGGAGGGTGGAGGAGGTTTGCCTTGTTGTAACGCAGAGCCTCAGGACAAATGAAAGGAAAACAACATTACCAATGAAATCTCAGAAACCACCATTCCTCTGACAAGCTGGAACAATAAAAGCTTTCCTCAAACACGTGAAATTCATCAATTCGAGGGGAAATATTTCCTCTCCCAACATTAATCTAGGAGGGTTTTGTTCTTATTATTCATCATTAATTTCGGCGAGGTATTGCCAAGCTAACACATCTCCCTGAGTAAATGAAATACGTCTGAAGAGTTCATTTGTATTAATGAGAGGTTGTAGCTCTGTTCGCTGCCCTTTATAACTTCCATGCTTTCAGGGCTTTAAAAGAGGCTTCATATTGTCCCCAAAGCGCCACCTGCGCACACATAGAGCAAACAGACACTGATTCAATGGCATGGAGTGGCCCAACAGGGCAGAAAGATAGCAGCTAAAGTGCTTATTTCCTTAGTCTCTTTATCCTTTCCAGCACTGTGAGATATTGACAGAAAGTCAGTTAACTCTAGCCAGTGGCAGCTGCATGGATTTTGCATAATTAATTATTTATACCAAGCCAGACACAGTAATTACCATCCAGATGAATATGATATTCTAATCAGCCACGCTTTAATTTTAATTGCCCTCCAGCATCTAACTGTCAGCGGTGGCCTGGCGTGATGAAGTGAAGACTCACCGAAGTCTATTAGACATCTGCCTGAAGACCAGTGGCTGCGCTAGCCGCTGTTTCTGCCTCTGCGCGTCGAAATCAATATGGCTAGCTTGTATGCAAGTGTGTGTGCGTGTGCAATCTCATCCATCTCGTAATGGATTGCCATTTCTGTCACAAATGTAAACCAGTAAGAAGATTTCAAGGAATGATGTTCATCTGGTGAGGTTTGCTTTGGACTGCTTTGTAGCGAGGTGCTTCACAATAATATTCCAGTGACAGATGGTCTGTGCAAAGTATTAGCCAAACTCATATGGCAGCTGATGTATGTAGACTGAACACTAGAGGATTATTGGATTCGTTCATTCGAGGAGAGTATGGTTATTTATGCTGCATCTGATCTGATATTAATCTTTTTCTCTTGAAATAGAGCTGAAATGGTGTTATGAGTCTTCAGCTATTCATAAATGCATATTGTCACATCCTGTTTTCAAGTAAAACTGTTGTTTATTTGTTTGTTTGCTTGTATGGTTATTGGTCCTACAATGTGACTTTGGGATGAAAAATGTCAAAATTGACTCTCACTGAGAGAGATGCCAAGCAGTGGCCTCAGCCGTCTTGTCAGTTAGACTAGATATGGTAATACTGAATCCAGTAGATAAAGGCCACTGAAGTTCCTTGAAACGCGCAGCATTATTCAATGCGTTGAAGTAATTTCCATTGAAACAGGAAGACAGGGCGGGACATATCGAAGAGCTCCTCCCCTTTTTTTAAATAGCCAATATCGTTTAGTTTATATCACAGCTTGGCCAGAGCCATTGAGCTAAAGCCACAGTTTCCTCCTAATCTCCTCCATTTCACTTTAAAATATAGCATTCTGTGCAGAATTCAAATGTCTCTGGACCAGAGCAGACTGTGCGCGCTGCGACGGTTCATGTGACACTAACATGAAACCAGACATCATTAGCCCCAATGGAAAGCATATTTACACTGTCTGAATCGTTCCCTTTCCCCTATGTAGTGCATTATGTGCCATTCATGTGTAAACAAGTGACAGATTTTAGCCACAGCTCCAACGTCTATTTATAGTTTAGGGGGCGGGATGCTTTAGACTCTAGAGAGAATTTGATTGGACAGAAAATCTGTTTAGAATCTGAAGTCCAGAGGGATGCCATCAAAATCATTGATCCATATTGGCGGAAGAGAGAGACTGTGAGTTTTGAATGCTTATTTTTTCTAAATGCAAATTTTGTAATTTTTTTGGAGCACACTAGCTTATAGATAACAGTAAGTCTAATTATTCATATACTAAAAGCCCAAAAAAATTCAATTTCGATTTCATGGGGACTTTAACACTGAACAGAAATTTGACGTAGAAACATTTTTTTTTTTTTTAATTTTTTTTTTTTTTTTTAATTACAAAGTAATTAGAAATGGCGAGTAACACTGAATAAACTTAATATAATTATAATTTACTATAGCATAAAGATATTATTAATATTTAAATATTTTGAAGTAGAAATACTGAAATGGTATTTTCTTGTAAAACGTACTCCAATAAGTGTTTTCCAGTGTGCTTGTAATTACGAGATTTCAACTTGTGATAAGCGTTCATGTCCTCTTAGAGCTCATAATTAAAACTTTTAAGCTGGGAATTTTTGGAGAGCTCCTATTTGTACCACGTGATTGCTGTACCACCTGAACTCTGCAGATTCATTTAGGGCGTTGATTGTGAAGCCAAAGAAATGCATAACACCCAGTCCGAGGATATGAACAGTTCTGAGTAGAACATCACGTGTTGTCACTCAAAATTGCGGTAATTACAGATGCGAACAAAACAAATTCCTCAAATCAAAAATTATATTTTCACTACTTAAAGCTACACTGTGTGATATTTTAAGTTGATTTTTAGCACAAAAAAAAAACACTTTGTCCTTTCAAAATTATAATAATAATAAATAATACGGCCACCGTAGGAGTTAAAACACCCTCGGAATGGGGGGGGGGGCTAGAAAGTAATATTCAGTTGGTAGTCATATACAATTTCACCGCCAAATGGGAGTAAATCCTACACAGTGTAGCTTTAAATGTTAATTCTTGATCTGTAAATGTATTTCAGCATGTTGAATTTAGTATTTCTTTTATTGATATCTAAAATTTCAGATTTCAATAAAATGGAGAGTAATTAGATAATTGGCTAAAATCGCTTTCTTACTACTAGTAACAACCATATTACTGGTTGAACATTGTCAATAGTGAAAACTGAATTCTTTATTTCAAAAATTTGCATTTTTTTTTTTTTTTTTTTTTTCAAAATTGGTGATACCAATAATAGACATTTGTGAGGATTTTTATGATTTGTATAATATGTGCATTTCTGATGTGAAATTGGATTTTGCATTTGAACAGCAGTGAAAATGCAATTGCAGATATAAATAATTCACCTACTTACTAGTGGAAATTTAATTACTGATTTCAAAAATAGCCATCTAGTTCTTTTCCTGATATCAAGAAATATAATTTTTACTATAAAAATTGGATTATTGATATCAAAAATGCAAATGATTAAAAGTCATATTGCCATACGGTTTGGCAGTTGGGTGAAAGATTAAATAAAAAATACAATAAAAAACCTGAACCAGTTAAAAGATGTGAATTCATTTAGAAATGTCCAATATTTCATTCATAACTTTCTGAGCTTTCATGTAACTAAAAAATTCAGCTGTAAACTCCAAGCCATGTCACCTTTCTCAACCTACAGTATTTGCCAAATTATCTTTATCTACATTCATGTGGTTTCATTTCCCAGATGCTTTTCCTCCAAGTAAACTATAGACTAGAGCAATCAGGTGCTTTACTCAAGTGTTCAATTTTGATAATAATGGACTTATAACTCTTAATGTGTTGTTTCAGAAGCTCAGCTTTTAGAATATGATGCTATAACACCAATTTCATGGGTTTGAGAACAAACTTCCTGATTAAATGTGAACCTTGAATGCGCTGTAAGATCCCTTTGGACAAAACAGAGTATTTGGTAAATTAATTATTGTAAATATCCACATGTCGTGAGGTTGTTTTCCTTGCCTAAGCAAGCAAAGCCTCAACCGATATGCTACCACCAGCCCAGAAGGCTCTTCCTCTGAGAATGCAGCATCAGGGTTGGTAACAAACTTGACCTTGTCTTACTAGAATCTTTCTCTCATGTGTCTGATTATTTCTGTATCTCCTTCCCACAGTCTTTCCTATTTACCACATCCTCTTCACTCATCAATCCACAGTCACCTTCACATTAAATCTTTGTACCCTTTCACCCATCACCCTCACCTTAGTGATTACCTCACTTCCACCATATTGACTGGTTCTCAGAAATGACATGATGAAAACATCAAAACCAAAGATTACACTGGTGGGGGTGGGGGTGGGGGGGGGATATGTATAATCTGATAATTTTCTCAAAATTACTTTTCAGCACTGATATGTAGAAAACATTTATTTTCCACACAGGTAGGTTACTATTAATAATTTCATTTTGAAATTCTGCCCTTCCTCATTGTACTGTAAAAGATGGAAGAACTCAGAAATGATTTATGGCAGTGGACTTATAAAAGTGTGAACTTAAGAAAAAAAACTAAAACTTTGAACTTCGCAATAGTGAGGAATCATCTCGTTATTCTGTGTAAACACATGAAAACACTTGAAGAAAAAAAAAATAGTTTGAAAGGAGTCAGCGGTGAGATTGAGTGTGCTAGCTATTGATCTTCTGCTGTAGTTCCCACTGATGGCAAACACAAAGTTGTGTGGATGACTGAAGTTTCAGCTGTTTGAGTTTTGTTAAAGCGTCTTCCACTCTTTCAGTCCACAGGAACAAAGACAGAGCTGAACTCAATGGTAATCCTGCCTTCAAGGCTTGAGCGCAGAGGTCAGGAGGAAGCCGATGAAATCTCAACTAGAGTTGAGGAAGGTGGTATAATAGTAAAGTTTTTGTCCCCTTTAGAATATAATGAGAAGAGGCTGTCATTCATTCAGTGAACTTAGATTTAAGGTGTTATACAGGAAGGGAAGACTTGTGGGGGGTCTCACTAAGTTATAACAATATTCCTTCCCTAATGAGCATCTATATGTTATGTCAGTTATCCTGGTTTGAGATCTCTTATAAATGTCAAAAAGGGTCTCAATGGTGGTGATCATAAATATTTGTATTCATAAATCTTAAAAAAAACAAGTGTGATTAGCATTTCCGTAACATTTTTGTAACTAAAATTGCCAGGTTGGATTTCATTTACTATGACAGAAGAGTCGTACGGTCTTTGATAATGTAATATTTTGCATAGCCTGAAGTATCTAGCATTTCATTATTTTTCTTGGTATGTTCGTTGAGTCTGATTGAACATTCCCCTTATTAGAGCTCTGCTGCAGTAACCTTGCAATCCACCTCATTAATGGTGATTCATTTTCAGCTGTTATTTGAAAGATCTGAATTGCAAAGATGGCTCATAAAACCTCAGTGTGAACTTAATTTGTGATCAAAAATCCTCATGAGAAGTGTGAAACCATGACTTGTTTCTGAGAAGATCCTGGGGGGTTTGATGTAAAAAAAAATATATGAAATGTGTACTGTAAGGTCACTAATTTGCTTATTTGCATTTCACATATGTGATACATCAAATTTTAATTTGTATTTCCAAATCATCACAAAGCTACTATAAATATCTTACTGATAAACAACAGAATGTCTGCAACAAAACAACAATCACTGACAAAAATGACAGCCCTATATAGCACATTAACATTTTTTGTTCTTTACAACATTTATCTGTTACTTTTGAAATGTCTTTCGATCTATATCTGTATACAATTTCATCTTAACATTTTTATAAAGAGTGTGTTTTCTGCAGTGGTTTCAGTTGTTCTCACATTTTTTTCATTATTTAGAATCAATTTCAGAATGAAATTATTGATGAATCAAGATTTGTTCGCACAAATTTGTGTGTACGCTAGCTTAGTGAATGAGATCCATTTTTTCAGTCGCATTTATTAAACACAGTTTCCTTGTGTACTTAATAATATGATAGCATTTCAAACTGTCCTGAATGACTTTTGCAGCAAACTCGATTTGAAAGATTATTTAATGTTAAACAAGACTAAAACCTTAAAATGAATGTCATTTCTGTACTCGTTTAACCACTATTTATCATGTAGCCTAATATTTATTTTGTTTGCCGTGAGACACAAAATGCGTTTTCTCAGTGTATACTGGATGCTGTGACTGACAAAAGAACCATAAATACACTGAAAACACAACATAAATACACCAAAAACAATTAATTAAATTTTATTCAATTGTATTCGTGCGCTGTAATCCAAATCTTCAGAATCCATATGATTGTGAAGAACAGACCCAAATTCAAGCCTTTATTCAGCAATCTTCATCTCCATTTTCAGCACTCTGAAATATTATGGTGGCATCAATGTTGGTTAATTTTTTAAATCAAAATGTATACATTTTGAATACATTTTGAATTAGCATACAAAATGCAACATCTAAGTCAATTAAAACCAATAAATACACTCTAAAAACTGCTGGGTTGTGTTAACCCAATTTTGGGTCAAATATGGTCTCACCCAACGTTGGGTTAAAAAATGCAATTTAAAAATGGACAAAATCAAAAATGGACAAAAATGTAATTTAAAAATGGACAAATTGCATTGGTTACATTAAAAATGTAAACCAACGGCTGGGTTTGTCCATTTTTAAATTTAATTTTTAACCCAACGTTGGGTGAGACCATATTTGACCCAAAATTGGGTTAACACAAGCCAGCAGTTTTTAGAGTGTATAAATCCTAATGATGAGTATGTCTAAAAAGTCTGAATCTGTACGTTAAGTGACAGGCTGAACTACTTGCAGAAGTTAGAAACTCAGTTAGGGGTTTTGTGAAACGTCTAAACAGTGTTTGAGAGAAATCAATACGGTACTGCACTGCAAGCGCTGTAATAAAAAATAAAAAAATTAACAGGTGCCGTTCCTCACACTTCAGAGCCTCAGCATCCCCCAAAAACTCTGACGCTCGTGTGAATGGCTCCCATTCTATAACCATTATGTGCATGTCAGTTTGTTTCCAGACTCTTTGACACAAGCTGCTGAACAGGAATGCACAAATCCCTTTGAATTCAGCAGCTCCCAGATAGTAATCTGTGCTGGGGAGAGCGTCCGCTGCCTAAATTGAGCCCTTGGAGACTACTCATCCGGAGAGAGAGCAATTATTGGAAGCTGTGGAGACCTGGAGGTGGACCCCGGGTCCCATAACTTGCGTTGAAGACAAGTTAAGGACCCTTGGCCCCCATTTAAATCAGACCTGGGTTCAGTTTGTTCACAGCTGAGAAGTGTACAAAATATACAGTGAACAACTGGCTACAGGGGTCTAAGAAAACAGTGTTCAGTTGATACAGTACATTGGTTATGTTGATATTGAGAACAGAGAAAGTCTCAGATCCTAATGAGCGAACGCACATCACATACTAATATAAATCATTAATCCAGGATGAAAGAATATAACCAAACCAGACTAGAAATTAGTCTTCTTGAAGGTGAGAAGGAAAAAAAACTGCAACTGCACTTCTTTCAAAACGAATTGTATTCTCTAAACGAAATAAGCAGAAGAGATTTATAACCTTCAATACATCCCTCATGTCGTTCTAACCCACACAGTAAACAACCACTGTATACATTATATTCAAAGAAGATACATAATTTGTTGTTATGTCCTAATATTATCTGCCAGCTACCCATATGTTACTGGAAGAATCATATTTTTCATGTTCTTATCTGTTTATACAGCACAAATACATTCGCAAAATAAATTAAATGAGTTCCATATAGAAGCATTTTAGTTTGTACGGCTCTAATGTATTTCAATAGCTGACATTATTATTTCAAGCTCGGTAACTTTCTTTATTTGTCTTCATAGCTGTCGGGAAGACCGAGCGATTGCTTATCTTTCCCATTTGCATATAGAGATAATTGTAAAACGGCATGAACTAATCCACTCTTAGAACTGTATACTTGATCGTTTTTAGCTTTCAATCCATTAATGAAATTTGTTTGAGCACTGGGTTGAATCATTGCAATAATTATATGAAGGAAGCTATTATTTGAAGTTATCTCTAATTGTGGGTTTTGTGTCCCAAATTTGCATACATAAATTGCAGTAATTATGGCACAATAATTAATATGATTTGGTCAACATATTATGATGCAGAAAGTACATGAGGTAAGCCTAAAGCATTCGTGTATAAAGTTTGCTTCTTCTTTTAAAAAATCACTCTAAATGTAAATTTCTTCACATCGCAATGCAGATATCAAGGTGATCTTGACATCTTTATTCACTACATTGGTGTAGTAGACTGTAAGAGTTGCTGTGACACATAGACTCTCAAGTTCTTGTATTGTACATAAGTTTTGATTAAAAAAAACGGTAATATTGTAAAATATTGTTATAATTTAAAATAACCGTTTACTATTTGAATACATTTTAAAATGTATTGCATTTATTCCTCCGATTACTCCAGTCTTCAGTGTCACATGATCATTCAGAAAGCATATGCTGATTTGGTGCTCAAGAACGAGAATTCTCCGTGGATTCTATTAAACCCTATATTTGAACTCTGAACCTTCATCTTCGTGCACTTTATACAACACTAGTTGTGGCATATATGGTGGTTTTTAGCATGTTGTTAGTGCGTCTCTGTTGCTAACTGGTCCAAGCCTAAAAGCCTGTTCATGCCAAGAACGATAACTGTAAAGATAACTATAACAATAAATCTATATTTGCATCCACACCAACGCACAATAGTGTTCTGTTTGTTAAGAGTGCGCGCTACAGTTATGTTGTCTCTTGCTTTAAATGCTTAAGCTCTTTAAAGCAGGTTGGATTCTGATTGCCCGTCAATGTTTTTGTCGTTTATCAGCTGTCATTATAGTTGTGGTGTGGACTCTTTTACATTCTTTTACATTTAGAATGATTTTTTTATACTTTATATCTTTTTTTGTCATCCTTCTCATTATAGTTATCATCATTGGAGTGAATGGGTCTTAACAAGCCTAATGCTCTGTAATATTCTGTAATATTCAGAACCAATGAGGTTCATTCTCGTGTTACGCAGCACGTTTGTGCTTCCTCAAGAACCAATGAGGTTCATTCTCGTGTTACACAGCACGTTTGAGCTTCCTCAAGAACCAATGAGGTTCATTCTCGTGTTATGCAGCACGTTTGAGCTTCAGCAAGAACCAATGAGGTTCATTCTCGTGTTACACAGCACGTTTGAGCTTCCTCAAGAACCAATGAGGTTCATTCTCGTGTTACGCAGCACGTTTGAGCTTCTGCAAGAACCAATGAGGTTCATTCTCGTGTTATGCAGCACGTTTGAGCTTCCTCAAGAACCAATGAGGTTCATTCTCGTGTTATGCAGCACGTTTGAGCTTCAGCAAGAACCAATGAGGTTCATTCTCGTGTTACACAGCACGTTTGAGCTTCCTCAAGAACCAATGAGGTTCATTCTCGTGTTACGCAGCACGTTTGAGCTTCTGCAAGAACCAATGAGGTTCATTCTCGTGTTCAGGGCCGGCGCTCCGCACACGCACATCACGCACTGCGCGTAGGGCACCAAGTGCTTGGGGGGGCACCAAAAAATCTGGATCGTGAAAAATCATCACAATAGGGTACTAGTATAAATAACAAATAAAATATGTCTAAAGCATGTTAATATTGGGTTTAAGTGGTCGTTCAATGAGGCCTATTATATGTTGATCCGACGAAGACTATGTGTGTATTTAAGTGGTCCAGTGGTAGAATTTTTGCCAAGCGTGTCAGAGGTTCTGAGTTCTAATCCGCACTCATATAGTTTTTTTTTTTTTCTCATCAAAACCGATTATGTTTTTTAGTGGTTGTATATCAGGCAGGGACACTTTTTGTGCTTGGAGCGAATAGAGAGTCTCTCCACAACGGATTGAAACGCGCGTCTGAGTGAAGGCTGTGCGCGAGACAGAAACAAACATAGTATCCGCGCCACTGATCGCTCGGCAACGAGCACTTTGATCAGTTGATTTAAAAAAAACAACACATTTCAGCGCTAGATCGACTCTTATTTAAAAAAACGAATTAAATGAATGCTCTGCTGGTTAACTGGAGATGTTTTGTTTGTTTGTATTGGTACATTCGTGCCGCGAGATGTTTCAAAAGTGGTGGGGACATGTGCTACCCGCAAATTACGCCTATGCATGTCCAGGGGCGTCGCTATAGTAGTGCAAAAGATCCGGGGCTTTAGCCCTGCATGGCTAATATATATATATATATTTTTAAACTTTGAAACTGCAATTAGAAGAAAAAAAAAAAAAAAACACAATCTCAGTGTTTGTATATTTTCATATTCACATAGTTGTCAAATTATGTACAGAATTATTATATTGTGCCTGACCTTTGCACTTTTAACTTTCTGTGTTTACATTGTTCAGTTCCAAATCTGTGTTTTTAGTAATTGTGGTGGTATTTGGTATTTATAATTTTAACCTTTATATTATTTATTTCTTTTCATGTTTGGTGCCATTGTTAATGTAAAATTATTTATTTGCAGCAGTTATTTTGGAAGTAAAGAGAACCTAACTAAGAAATTCTGAATGGTTGTTATTCCCTTGGTGGGTGGGTGGGGGGGGGGGGGCTACCACCAAGCATTTGTGCTTAGGGCACCCAAATGGCTAGCGCCGGCCCTGCTCGTGTTACGCAGCCTGTTGAGCTTCCACAAGAACCAATGAGGTTCATTCTCATGTTACGCAGCATGTTGAGCTTCCGCATCTACCAATGAGGTTCATTCTCGTGTTACGCAGCATGTTTAAGCTTCAGCAAGAACCAATGAGGTTCATTCTCGTGTTACACAGCACTTTTGATCAATGTTTAAATGTGAATAAAAGCTTAAAATTCAATCTGTTCATCATATAAAGCGATCGAGTCTCTTCAGAAAATTTGGACTAAACCAGTCAATTCATATTTCAACTTAGTTTTACAACCTCTTTATGAACTTTTTGAAGTGTCAGTGTTGTAGTTGCGTAGCTGTGTATGGAGAGAACAGAAAGATCTCAGATGTCATTAAAAAAATCTTCATTTGTGTTACGAAGATGAAGCTTATGGGTTTGGAAAGACATTAAGGTGAGTAAATAATGACGGAATTTTTATTTTTGGGTGAACTATCCCTTTAAGTGTGATCACTTAAAAAAATAATGAAACACCTCTAACTCAATAAGCAATGCAGTTGAAAGTGTCATTCATGTTCGTAGCACAAATGGTGTGGGATGAGTTACACGCCAAGTTTTGAACTAACATGTAAAGTCCTCCTGAACTGGCTTGATTAGTTTTCCTCAATGTGTTTTAAAGAAATGGGACGTCAGGGCAGGACATATAAGCCAATGAAGATCCCTTCCTTCTTTTATAATATAGCCTAAATCTGCAGTATTTATAATTATTACAGCTATTTATAATAATTACAGCTATTTATAATAATTACACTATCTTCAATTCACAGGGGAGGGGACTCTCTTCTTCTAGAAAGCATTTGATTGGACACAATTTCTCCAGTGTGTTGTGAGTCATCAGTTTGTCTTTAAATGATTTCAGAGTAGAAGATAATTCTTAACATATAAGGTTTTACTTTCTCTATGTTATGGGATACTCTGAAAGGAACTTTCAGTGTTAATTCTTTCAGTGTTTCTCATGTCTCCTTCTGTTTTATGGATGCGGTAGATGAGCCAGTGTAAGCACTTTCCATTACTATCTGCAAGAGAAGATATCCCCAGTATGTTTTTCTCTTCTTAGGATGTGTCTGATCTTGGCAGTTGTCCAGTCAAGCTGTCATTTCAAGGCCTGCACCCTAAGACCGCACTGATGTGGGGCGCACACTGGGGCATTCGTGCCTGGCATCTGCCAAACACGCTGAAAACTGTCAGCCGCTCGCTCTGTTTGTCAGTGAGTAATTGGCACACAGCGAAGCAGACACATGCAGGTGGCTGTCTGCGCTCGAAGGTACCTT
Source organism: Scardinius erythrophthalmus (assembly GCF_964197995.2). Lineage (NCBI taxonomy): Eukaryota > Metazoa > Chordata > Actinopteri > Cypriniformes > Leuciscidae > Scardinius > Scardinius erythrophthalmus. The sequence continues at coordinate 10,312,171 of NC_138239.1, forward strand.
CACTTCCCTCACTAGAGGCCCCCTGGGATGAGTTTGAGCCGGAGCCCCCGCTGCTTCAGGCTGTATTGTGTATACATTACAGCCAATATCCTGCTCTCCTCCACAAAGTTTAAGTGCCCGAATAAAAAATAATTGGCCGTCTGGAGTCGCACGTTATGACATATGTTTATTTCTTAGGTCTCGAACTTCATTTCTTAAAGAAGGACCGTTTCTTTTTGTTGTTTGTTTGTAACAGATGGCATTTGTTCAGAGGTCCTGCGAAAGCGGTGCCTCCCGCGGAACGGCGGAGTTAAAATTCAGCAGCATATGCGATTCAGCAGGGGTGTTAGTCACGCTATACTAGCCAAATCCCAAACAGGTTGTAAAATCAGGTCTGTCTCAAGTTCTTCTGTCTAGATCTCTGGAGTCATGCAAAAAACAAAACAAAAAATATTTCTTGTGGTGTGCTAAGATTTGCAGAAGCTGGACAACTACTGGTTAGCTGTCAAAAAGGCATGGAAAGTTAGTGAGCAGAACACAGATTCTAGCGTGACGTGTCGTGTGGACTGTTGACAGGCCGCACGGACACATGGACTCTTGTTTTGTATGTTTTCTACCTATTGGATAATGGAAAACCCAATGGATGATGTGACGATCCCTTAGGCCATGTTTACACCTGGTATTAAGATGCTCGAGATGGTCGATTGGAGCACAGGTAGATGAGGGAGACACATTCCTGTTTACATCTGGGGGGTTTTCCCCACTTTCGACCACTTCTGACCTGATTTCTTCAAGGAGAGGGTCTATTTACATGTGAACGCAACTGAAGATAACAGAAAAACATACGGAGAGCAGCAGCTTTCGTTTCTGCTCTGATTGCTGCAAGACCACGGCAAACAAACTGAGTGTGTGATAGAAATAAGGAATGGTGAGAGAATGTTGTGCCTGGTACGTTTTTCATCTTCAAACCAAACTTGGGTCTTCAGCAGACAAAGTTGAAATCCAGTCTGGATAGCGTTCCATAATGTTTACACTTTAAGTCAGTAGGCGGAGAGTAGGTGGTATTTTGTGGCTGTTCAAATGCATTCGACCACATGAGCGTCTACACTACGAAATCAATCCGGTCGAATGCGTCTATCAAAGTAGACCAACTCAAAACGTTTTAAATCCTGTTTACACCTGTATTTAGCTTTGTCCTCTTATAATCCAATCGACCAAAATGCATCTTAATACCAGGTGTAAACAGGGCCATAACAGTAATTATTTCCTCTGCTTGGTTAGTTTTATGTTTTAGTGTTCCTCAGACAACCAAAGGAATAAACAAAGATGTCCTGCAGACTTTAGTTTTTTTATGTATTATTATGAACGTGTACACAAAATTATGTCCATGATCAAAGGGCAAAATCTTAAAAATCTAGATTTAAAGTCTTTTAAATATATTTTGCTTATGGTAAAAAAAAAATAATAATAATAATTTTGAATGAATAAATATCATCAAGTTTTCACCACATGACATTTTACAACCTGAATTAAACTTGCCTTGACATAAAAAGTTCAAATACAGTCATGAGTTTTTTTTTTTTTTGCATGTTTCTCCATGTTCGTTGCACCACATGACTTGATTTGACTGACCAAAGTTTATATATATATATATATATATATATATATATATATATATATATATATATATATATATATATATATATATATATATATATATATATATATATATATATATATATTAATGAGGAAAGATAATCGATTATGCCGAACTACTTAAGCTTTTCTTTTTAAGAATTTCATCCGTTTAATGAGTTTTTTCCTCATTATGATATTATAACAGTTTTATCACCCTGACATTTTTTACTTCTTGCCCCTCAAAAATGAATTTTAATGCTAAAATTAAAAACATGCTCATGTATTCAAGTCATTGTATTTATGAATGCCATTTTTAATGTATTTTTAATTTATAAAAAAAATTATAGATAGCGGGAAAATGAGCCCACCAACCCTATAGAGCTACTGGTTGTGGGCAGCACAATGTCACATACGCAGAATTGCAAAGGATTTATATGAGCCTCTTAAAAAGCCTGAAATTCCTGGTTGCTCTCTAAAGTTTAAATTGATTTTCTTAGAGAACCAATGAATCATTATGAAATACATTTAATAGATATAAACTAGTTTAATATACCCAAGATAATAGGAGACCCTGAAAAATTATTCCATAGCAGAGGGCTGTCTTGCACCATTAAAAATGTGCTGTTATGTAAATCAGTCATTGCCAGCGTCTCTGCTGAAGCTGAAGATCATAGAAAACGACGTTAGGATCTGCAACTATATTTCTAGGGAATTTGCATTTCACATGTATTAGTACTGTTCATATTGTTTCCTTTAGTGCTCATGTCATTGAATCTGACCTACTTAAGTAATTGTCACAAACACAATATGCACTTTTCCCTCGGTTGCTTTGATGAAAACATCATCTGCTTCAAAAGTAAATGTAAATTTGTACTCATGTACGCTGAATCTGTTTGGAAAAATGAAACAGAAATAGTTCATTCCATAAGTATGAGTTGTTTTCTATCAGCGTTGCTGCGGATTAAAACTTTTATGCATGAAAATATACTGTATCATTATTATTAATGCTTGAATGATAAAAAGGACTAACCTGCTATATCCCAGCTATGAAATAAAGGCATATTTAATTCTGGGAACAAAGTCACACGTTCACTTTGTACACGTTTTGATGGTTTCCTACAAGCTGAGTGGGGATTTCAGAGAAGCTGCTTGATTGCTCCAATCGCAGTAGTGTAGACTAAATTATAAAAAGCAGTAGGGTTTTGCAAATCATTAAAAAGTCTCTTAATACTCTAATATGATTAATCCGAAGCACCTTTTACACATTTCAACCAATTTGTATGTAAAGCGCATCTCTGCAAGAGGAGACAATGAGACCCATAGGAAACAGTGCTCTGTGTAATAGGACAGCACTGCTCTCCCGTTGACACTCAGTCAAATCAGGTCATTGGAAAGCCAGAGCGGTGGGTTTCCCTGGTGAGTCCTGTGAGCCAATCAACTCGAACCTCTCAGAGGCATAAATGTGATCCGTAGCTTAATAAACATCCCTCCACAGCTGCTTGACGGTTAAGTTGTACTTAAGAAAATTGTGTTGAGGGGTCGCGAGGCTCTCGTACCATCTAGTGTCCAATGAAAAAGAAAAACAGCAATGATTTCTAACAATGGCCTGTCTTTTTACTTGCTATTTACCTTATACCAGATTGGACTTGGGTCTGTGTTGTACACAAGGGAAAATACCCATGCTAAAATGTCTCTTCTCATGAATGGGGTCGACGCTAAACAGTGTTTTTATGTGACGGCCCTTATAAAGGTTTCCTTTCCACTAGAGAATTTCGGTCTGGTGCATAACCTTGCAGTTAAAAGAGAACTCACAGAGTGAGCTGATGTGAGATCGAGGGGAGTATCTGAAATCTCATTAATCTTGTTATTTTTTTACATAACATTGTAAATGTGTTCCAAGGGCAGGAAAATGTGAACGCTTCCTGATGTGGAGAGCGTTTGTGGACATGCAATTGCTTTCCCAACTGCTATTTGTAATGTAGACGCCCATTCGCCTGGCCCTCGGGACTGCCACATGTGGAATGGCACTCTGGGGCACCAGAAAGAGACTCGTAGCTGCTTTATACAACAGTCCCAGGCGGGAAATCAGAGCTCAGACTATGAATTAGGGTCTCACTAAAAACGTGATCTTTGGTACGGTGTCTGTAGGAGCTTTTTCACACTGTTAAAATTCAATAAAAGTCATTGCAGCAGGTGATGTGTAAGTCTGGGAATAAGGAATAGAGAAGGTTGTGTTCCCTTTGGTGGATACAGACTAGACTTGATATAATAATTTAGGTTTCCTGAAGTCCAGCTGAACCCTGTTATAAAGTTCAGGGAATATATCCCAAATGATCAACTGAACTATAAGGTCTGAACAGTACTAGGTTAAGTGCAGTGCTACCATACAGAAAAATACACTCTCACTGGCATCAGGTGCAAGGCACTAACAATTAGATACAAAAGAATCATTTGATCTGCAAGCTCCAATCTACGCTCACTTTTGCACGTTTTAGTCTGTGATCAGTGACTGAGCGGAGCCTTGGGATCCCAAGGACAAATGTATTTATTTTGTTGAACACAAAAGGAGTTGTTTGTAGAAGGAATTCTACTCTCCCACATGCTTTACAAAAATTAAGGGTGTGTTCGCACTTGTACTTCGGTTTGCTTGGTTCATTTGGTCCAGACCAAAAATAAATGTTAGTCCTGGTCCGTTTAGCGTTTACAGTGGCATTTTAACACTCAATCTAAAAATACCAAAACTAAAGGCACAGGAATGCGTTCACAACCTGATTGGTCGGCTTTTATTACGTATATTTTGTGACGGAAAACAATGCTGTGTGCACTCGTTGTATCTGCATAGCTAACATGGTACAGTATCTTGACCAGCGGACCGGCAGGAATCCCTCCGGCACAAAAAAACAAGGATCTGCTGCGAGGAGACAATGTTGTTCTGATGCCTGTACTGAACCATGATAGGCAAACTCGCGACTATGGCGACGTATGCTTGTGCATTTTGTCCTTTTTAGGGTCGCATCTTGTGACATCATGTCCCGTTTTTGGTTCGTTTACATGTCTTTGGTCCGTGTTGTGTTTATATTTCATTCAAACTGCAACAGAGTTCGTTTAGAAGTGGTCACGGTCCGCTTGTTTGGTGCTCACCTGGGTTCGGATGGCAGTGTTTACACTTATTCAAATGAACCGCACTAACAGAGCAGTCGCACCAGGGTTCGTTTTAATCGAACCAAACATGTCAAGTGTGAACTGTGTGAATTGTGACCATTAAAGTAAAACTTTCAGTGTGTAACAACTAAATTTCAGCCTGTTCTTAGGCCCCGTCCACACTACTGCGTTTTCGTTTAAAAACGGAGACCTTTTGCTACGTTTGCACCTCCCGTCCACACTAAAACGGCAAAAACGGAGACTCAAAACGGAGAAGTTTAGAAACGCTGCCGACCCGTTTTTCGTTTTGAATCTCCGAAGGGCGTTTTAGTGTGGACGGGTCAAAACGGAGGACTTTAGAAACGATGACGCAGAGGCTCCCACTCGGCTCTATGATTGGGTGTCATCAGTGATGGAGTATACACAGGTAATATTCAGTACCAGTAAACTTCACCTGCTGGAACAGTTTCTTACAGTAAGAAACTGCCGCGTCTCAGGCGCGGCTCGCGCGGTAAACGCGTTCATGCTAAAAATAGAACCGATGCCTATTTTTCATGCGACATGTGTTGGAGGCGTTTCCAGGCAAAATAGAATAGGAAAAGATGTTTATATGTCATTTTGACACAAATACATATTAATAAATGACATTTTGATGTTTGAAAGCATTTTTTTACAGTCTATGTTTGAAAGTCTCTAGGTTTACACCGGCAAGCGCATGCCCAGTGTTGGTGAATGGTCACGTGATCCGCGTTTTCAGTCGTTTTAATGTGGACGGAGATCAATTCTAATACGCAGCTAAAACGCTGGTGTGGACGGAGATCGTATTCGTTTTAATTCTCCGTTTTTAAGCAAAAACGCAGTAGTGTGGACGGGGCCTTAGAGTCTTATCTCATTGTTATTCTTAGGTATTTGTATGCAACATTTAAACTTTTTTTTTTTTTTTTACAAACACTGTGATTATAAAAAAATTAAGATTTTTTACATTTCTAAAACGGTGCAAACATAAATACTGTCAATTTTAAGGATCCTTTATATCAATATTATAATTATATTTATAGATACATTTTACTGTTGTTTAGATTAACCAACCCAACTCTTCTCAAAAACATAACAATAAGCAGATACACTTGCAGTGATCATTTTAGTTATAATATACTATAATATAAAAATTGGTAATCATTTTAATCATAGTAAAGCAATGGAATCTTTTGCAATGAGTTGAATGCAGCAAATGTCAAATTAGTGTTAAATAAACATGAACATTTAATTCATCTCAATAATTTAAATACAATAAAAACAGCCTTTTAATTGAATTAATTCAGTGTGATTTATGATGAACTTTATTTTGTCATTTTGAAGCTTGACAGCCACTGGTCCCCATCCACTTTCATGTGAAGAGAAGCTCGGACATGCTGCTAAATTTCTTCTTTTGTATTCCACAGGAGAAATAAGTCACAACAACATGGCGGTGAGGAAATCATGACAGAATTAAGTTTTTAGGTGAAATATCCCTTTAAAACATTCTCTGTACTATTGTAGCTTGCACTTCTCTGAGCAATTCTGGAACTTAATATAGCCTTGCGCCACTTCTCATGCTACTCTCTAATGTCATGTTTTGATGTAATATTCCTCTATTTTTAATGTAAATATGTTATAGCTTATAGCTTATTCAGTGATCCAACTCTTTAGTTATAGTACCAGTCAAAAAAAAAAAAAAAATTTAATGGCGGCTTTGCCTGCCAACCACCGACCACAGCTATTCTGCTTGCTAGATTGATCAATAAACGATAGGCAGTCTTACCCAATTAGTTTTGACACACAGGGAGAAGGGAACAAGAAGTAAAACATACTCTGTTTAGTTGATGCACATCTTAAGGTCGTCGGACACCTCATCGGGTGGTATTGATTTAGCCAAGCCGCACTGACTTAACACCAGTCTTATGGCACGCAGCCCCTCATCATTAAGCTCGTCTCCCGAATTGTGTGGCCCTCTTGAGGAAGCCGCCAGTTCTGCCCCATCCGTGCTCATTCTGTCCCCCGTAATGTCACGGCGACGACCCCCTGCTGGTGATAATAGGGGTGAAAATCAGGTCTGGGCATCAACATACATCTCATCCCTCAGGTGTTAGCCTGCTGGTAATGAGGACAGCCGCTGTTTCCAACCCCACTTCCTATCCCAACCCATCCCATCACACACACGCATGCACACAGCCAAATGAGAAGAGGAAGGAGCTGTGCTGTTCTCTGCACCTGTTTTGAGCTTGATTGGAGGATAGTCTGCTGAGATGAGCTCCACATGGCACCCAATTACGTTCCTGGTGCATTTTTCATGGTAGCAGTTTTGTTTGTATTCATGTCAGAGTTCAGTTGTACTGGTCTGATAAATGCCGCTCTGGCTGGTCGTTACCATATATTTATTCAGGTTCAATAGAAAGGTGCATGTTCAACATCCGTGCGGAACAACACCCCTGGAAGCAGACGGATCAATATTTGAATTGCTAAACAAATGGACATTTTCACAGCAGCAGTTCAGGACGAAAATTATTCGCAGGGTGCAAATTGCTTCTGCACTGACCATCTGACCTTTGACCTTGCTCATTTAGAGCACCTGTGTGATCTGAATGCCGCTTCAGCTCTTATTAATCAAAATGGTCCCAGAGCAATTTGATAAGAAATTGTGCTATGTTTGAATTAGTCTTTAATTTGCGCTTAAGAAAAAAGAATGGATGGTGGATGGAACAAAAATTTCACTAAAACTTCCCCTCAAAGGAAGTCAAAACAAAATGTTGAGTGTGACCTTTCAACTTGCGCTGAACAGATGCTTGCGAACAGAAGTTGTTTGCCTAAGGAGGTAACCATAGCAACAGAAGTATGTTTTCCATTGCCGTTATCTAGCATTTTATTATAGATTTGCATTTTTGTAAAAAAAGTATGTTAAAAAAACCTTTCAAATAGTGTTACTTGTGGCAGCTAATGTCACTTCAGGAAATAATTCGGGAAAGTAATTTCCAAATGTATGGAAGCCTACTAAGGTGAGAAAGGAAGAAAAAATGTAAAAAACAATAATGCAGGACCTTATGTTTGAAAACGATTATTATTGAATTTCCCCCTCCCAATTTCTAAAATAGAAAACTAGGCTATATCACTCGTTCCCATTCAGAGTAAACCACCTTTTCTATAGTTTTATATATTTTATGGCATAATGCATGTGTTATAATCCAAAATATTGGCTAGTGTTAAACAGTAAAAAGTAAGCACTTCATGCAGTGTCGTCACTGTAATATTTCACTGTAACAAAAGTCAAATAGCTGCAACATTATGCATTTACAGTATATGATAAAGTAGCCAAGATTCCATTTTTAATGCTATTTTATTATTGGTATTATATTTAATTTATTTCATTATTAATCTTGATTTACAAGTGAAAATGTAAAAATTCCAGCCTTACAGAGCAATGGTGCCAACTGTCCCTTTGCGCCACTTGATGGTGATTTCACGAACGAGTGTCACATGTGACTGGGTTGTATGTAACGGCACAGTCTCTTGGCAGCAGTAAACGCAGTGGTAATAGGTATTTTGGTTGACAACCTACTCTATTTCATCTCAAGCTCTTTATTGACACTGTTGTCTCCTTAGTGAACGATCAATCTAATTTTAGAAACAAATTTTTTTGGTATAGTGTTAATGACACTTAAATGATGAAGGCATGGGAAAAAAATAATAAATAATAAATAATAATAATTCAGTTTTATTGTTACTATAATATAACAACAATTTTAAATCTGTTTTAATAAAAATCAACCCCTGAGACAGTCCTTGAAGTTTAAGAAAAAGTAAGTTTTGTGTCTCTAATGGCACAAAAATGACATACTTCACCATCAAAAAAATTTGAAAGTAGATAAGATATGATAACTTTTAGTCTTTGTATAATTTGCACACTAAATCCCCTGCATAAACCTGTGGTAGTGCTTTAGCAAAAGTTTGACTAAACCAACAGATCGACCTCACTATTTCTAATGTATCTACCTTTCTGATGGAAACAAATGCATTATGCATGCTCTGTGTCTGAGGGACTGCATTTAAAAGCCCAATGTTGTACACCAGCGCCCTGAGATGTTTTAGCACGCAATCAATAATTCCCCATCAGCCCGAACGGATTCTGAGAGACCAGAGCCGCCGGCTTTGAAGTCCTCTGACAAGTTAAACCCAGTCCAGTCTTTAGAGCGCTAATGGCCATGCTTGTGAGAGCCAGAGATTTTTTTATGTTGTATTTCTTTTCATTTTCGGGCAACACAATTGTATGAAATTCGGGGTATTAGAGGATCACTTGTGCACTAAGTCCTTGATAGCCCTAAGTTGTAGCTGAAGGAAAAAAACAAGGAACCTAACACTTTGAACATAGCATCTGTCTGCCAACTGCAAGAAACAACAACACTTTGAAGGGATGACAGCACCAAATAAACTCATTGAAAGCCCTGCACATTTTCAGTTGCAGTTTTATTTGAGGGGAGTAAGAATGCCCTCTGGCGATGTTTTCTCTGAAAGGTGCCGTATTCAAAGACCCCCGTACAGTTGAGCTAATGAGACCAGTCAGGCTCTTAAGTCCTTGAACAAGCCATTGATCAATTAGCAACAGCACTACTTTCACATCCCTCTGTGTCTCATTTACAGTTTGCTTTGATTGATATTTTGATTCCAGCAAGAACAAAAGCCATTCCCGGGAGAAAAGAGGATATTCCACCACAAGACTGAAAACATGAAGAGTTATTGCTCGCATTTTGTTCATTTTCTTTTTTTTACTTAAAATATTTTTTTCCATCTCATCACTGTGGCACTAAGGTAACCACATCAGCAGGGGTTCGATATGGTGCAACTCAAAGGCAATCCAAGACATGGTGGTCTTCAAAAGCCATTTCTGTCACCGGTGTTGTAAAGTTTAAGCTCAAATACTGTGTCTGAAGTTTGTTCCTTCTGACATAGGCCAGTGTTATGATTTGGAACTGTTTCACACAGTTTGGTTTACAGAGTAGAAAAGAAATATAGTCATGTTAAAATGAATTGGTGTGTCAGTTAGAAGCCAAATTGGGAATGCTCATTTTATATGGCAAACACATGCTGGCACTTTGCACAATGCTGTAAATGTAATTTACTACATTTTATACCATACATCTATATATATATATATATACATATATTACTCATGCTCATACTGTATTTGTATGTTTTTAAAGCAGATTAATTATTCATTTTCTTGGTTATGCCAAACGTACAGCTATCATGCAGTTTGTGAGAATTCTTGGCTTTTAAACAGTTGGAAGCAAAGAGATTAATGTGTGCCAGATTCGACTGAGCTTAAAGGTATTTGGAGGCATGATCTCTTCCCCCTTTAGTAAGCCTGAAGGGGGCTGACCACTGATACTCAATTACTCCTCTCACTTTGTGGTCTGAGACTCCAGAGACCAACTGCGGACATCCGTCTGTGGCTGAGACAACACACTCCATCTTCACCTCATGATGCAAGAGTGTGACATCGGACAAGGCAATACGAGAGAGGTCTGCGGCTGACAACATGTAGCACCTCATCCACATCAGACAAAACATAAGGGACTATCACAGATGCTGCTGTAATTGGTGCTTCCTGAACTGAAACTTCCAGCCAATTGGTTGCTGGGCAGACTTCGTTCATTTTGGGAAGGTGTTGGTAGAGAAATCATGTTCACTGTAGAGGAGAAGAAAGTAAGTGTTGATAACAATGTGTTGTAGACACATATGTGCAAGACCCATTTTTGCTCCGTTTATTTGGTTAAAGTAGGATAGTGACAAATTGAGATGATTTTAAAATGACAAAAGAAACTACAAGACAAATATACCCAATTACAATATGTAGTTCTTTTTGCTCTACATAGATCCTTTTTTTTTTAACTATGCTCTTAAAATTTAGTCTGACGGAACCCTATCAGAGCGTTATTCATTAGCAACAAGCAGCCAGGGCGAAGGTAGCAATAAAGCAAGTTCGTAAAAGAGCTGCCTGACTAGAGAGGTACGATGAAGGACAGTAATAGCGAGGACGTAATGAACAGACCGATAATAACAAGTTGGTTTTTCAAAGTGTTATGTCCCACGGACCAGTAACTCATTCACAGTTAGCTATGAGGGTCCAACCTGTGTGATTTGGCTGCTCTCATCTAGAGTAATCAATTCAAGGGTATGCTATGAACCATTAATTAGCCTGACCAATGAAGCTTATAATTTAGCATTTGCAGCTCTCTTACAACTTGTAGAAGGTGAAAACTAACCTGAATACCCAATTTAGCTCTGAATAAGTTTCAGAAACAACTGTCAGTTTGTAGATTTTATGCTTGGTATCAGAGCTCTCTGGAAGGTGCATAACTCAAACAGAGCAACTAAAGAGTACCTAAAAACTCCATCTGACAGTAGGTTTGTTTGGATACAATAGTGGATACATTGTTTGGATACAAGAATCTGTCTTTGAGATATGAAAACTTTGTGGGGTGATTGATTGCAGCAGGACAATGGAACAAATTGGTAGTGATGATTTACTTTCATCTGCATGGGCAGTCGCTGGAGTTGATCACAAGCTTCGGTTTCTCACTGCAAAGGTAAAAAAGCTGTACCCCTATACAAAGGGCAGTACCCTTTCTAAAGGTACTAATATATACACTTTTGGTACTATACTAAGATACTAATATTCACCCTTACTGTGCGTTCACACCAAACGCGAATAGCGAGTCAAATTCGCGTCTACCGCGTCTAGTTGGACGCTTGAACATTTTGAATCCTTTCCGCTTCTTGTGGTCGGGGCTAGTGCTAGGCGGTTGTCTGTTTGCAAACCGGCTGATGTTGATCGAGCATTCCTCGAGAGAGTTACCGCTCTGTATTTGTTTTGGAAAGCAGAACAGTGGCATAGGGGTCATTGTTGCCGTACTTGGGTCCACCGAGACCCTCCGGAGGCGTACGTTTGGCGAGTTTCACCATTTGCTCCAGGAGCTGCGCCTGGATGACGGCCGCTATCAGCGGTGCTTACACCTGTCTCGCGCCCAGTTTGATGACCTGTTGTCCCGCATCGGAGCCAGGATCACCTTCGCCCTCACCCACATAAGCTGTAATTTATTTTTGTATTGATGATAAATGGAGCCAGCCTCCAAAAGTAATTAACCTGTCCTGTGATTTTTTTTTTTTTTTCTCACACAACACTGTCCAGACACTAACTATTCTTATACACTAAAGTATATTGGTTGTCTTTACATTAGAATAATACTGTTTCATATAATCTGGATTTAGATATGAAATAAATAGCATTCAATACAAAATGAATATGGCTCATATGTTGAAATCAAGTTTTTATGTGATAAAAGATTTACTTTGTTTTTACTTTACCACGTGACAGCAGCAAGCAGGCTCCTGATTGGTTAACGTGGCGCGAACTGACGCCAAAGTTCAGATTTTTCAACTCGGGCGTCAGACGCAAATTCGCGTCAAACGCGTGAATGCACAAAAAGCACCAAATAAACTAATTTGCGCGTATCGCGCCAGACGCTCAATTCGCATCATTCGCACGAACTGGACGCGCGAATGAGGCGAATTCGCATCTACCGCGCCACGCTAAATGCCTCATTCGCGCCGCAGGACCTCCAGACGCGCGTAAACGCGTCTTTGCATTGACTTAACGTTTGGTGTGAACGCACCATTAGGGGTTAATAAGGGGCAAAGGTATACCTTTTGAAAGGGTACCACCCCAGTGACAGCTTTCATACCATTTATCTGAGAGTGTGGGATCCAACTGAAATGTCAATGATTTTGCATCACACTGGCAATAGGAATTGCCAATAATTGTGATGGTGAAAAACATATTATAAAAATACTGGGTGGCTTCTGAATACTGGATGTTCCTCAGACTAATGATCCAGTCTTGCTGAGACTTAAGGGGTTACCGCAGCAGGAACAGCAAGTGCCAAAACAAGGGGGTGCATTAGTAGTGAAACATCCCCTGCAGCATCTGCAGGCCAGGAAAACGCACAAGGGGATATACTGTAGGATCAATTACCGGCATTTTGCTTGAGGCCTCCTGCTATAGTGAGGGGTCGAGGGAGAGGGGAGAACAATCAATGCAGCCTACTGAGGGGCCTATGTCAGACCACTCACTGGGCTGACCACCCTTATGTGCTTTATCCCATTGCAGCTTCTCAGCAATCTTCTCAAACACCCTTCCGTGCTTCCTCAGCGTACCTTCACCCATCTCGGAAGGAAAGACATAGATTGTACAAATGGGACACAAGGTGAACAGAACAAGGAAGGAAGAGTGGGAAAAAAACTCATGCGGTCACTTGTCCCGTCCCCAATCTTGGCAGCGGTTCAATAAAGTGCTTGTGCTGCCTGATTGACACTACCCTGCGGAGAAGACATTTGTCAGTGGTCGACAAGGTGCTAGTGGGGTCATCTCTCATGGGTCTTCAACTTCTACAGTCTCTTCCAGACAAAGGCAGGTAACATGTCAGGTGGACACACACCTAATCAGGCCTGCCACACAACGAGATCCATAAACTGTCAGTTGCCTATTAGTCCTACTACAAGACCCTTTTTAGAAGACTAACTTGTGGTGCTCGAGATAAACAAGCTTTGACCTTTGGTGCACTTTGCGCACCAGTCTACAATCTTTACAGTTCTTTGACAGAACAAACCATCTGTCTTGCCTTTTTACCTCCCAATATGAGAGCACTGGCGCTCACAGTGTCCTGTGTGAAACCATTACCATCGGAGTCTTCCGCCATAGTTTGGAATACATTACAGCTACGGTCTCCGTTGTCTCGTCAGTATGCGCCAGTTCTTAATCTTCCAGTTTAAAGGGTTCATTCAGTCCCATTAATTGGCATGCTTGTGGTTTGTCAGAGCCTCATTAATGAGTAAGCCTGTTACGTGGCCCTGCCGGTTACACTTCAGTGGGCACATCTGCCTACGCTAACCCACAGAATCACAGAGGTGTCAAATTGAGGTGCACACCCAGCAGGTATTAGCATATTGTCACTTTTGCCATTAAAAGCAAAGCTGAGGAGATTATGATCCCATTCAGAGGGGAAGAATGACACACAGACATGAATGATGGCACATCATAAGATCCTTAATAAAAGGGGAGCAGTGAGGAAGTATGGAGATGCATACATAATATGGAGTCTAATCAGAGCTCGTTATTTTACCCTCTTTCCTCTTCAGTCTTTTTCACCTCTGCTCTGAGTCCCTTCTCTCTTGCTCTTTCTGTCTACGGTAGTCTGGGAGTCATTGAACAGCAAAAGGTCTGGTCCACATTGCATCTTATTTTGGCCAAGAGGTGTAACATGGAAAAAAACCTACCAGCATTTGTTTTGTGATTATGTACTGTTTAGAGGCGGGTTTATCTGAGGAAAATAGTGGAACAAATTTTGATACATGTATTTTTTATTTATTTTTTTATTTTTTTATTTTTTTGTCATAGAATAACTGTCAGCGAGGTCAAACATTTTTTGATCTTACTTATGGCTAGTTCACACTACAGGATTTTAAGCCCGATTTAAGCCCGATTTGCATGTTAACGAGCTCGCCGACAAGGCTGTAATCGCGTGCAAATCTGCGGGTGATCCGCGCTCGCCAGTCTTTAAGTGTGAAATACTTAACGACGCATCAAAAATGCTCGCTGACACATTGCCGGCGCGTCGCCGACGCCAGACAAATATCTAGCATGCCAAATATCTGGAGCTGTCGGCCGACTCGATAGCCTGTGGTGTCACGTGTCACGACGAGCAACAGCCAATGATCAGCTTGTTATGACATTACAAAAGCCTTTTGTATTTGTAACCATTGTTGCCAAACCACAACAGGCAGCTGCTTTTTCATTATAATGTTTTACTCACCTCCAACTCTCTCTGACAGACAATCCCTGCTGCCCGCGTGTACTTATCCATCCTTTCACCCATATTCTTTTTTTTTTTTTTTTGGCATTTTAAACAGATCATTGCGCAAACAATATATATATCAAATTGATGCTGTTTAAGCTCCATCCACACACAGAATAGAATAAGCATATTTTAAGCCAATACATCAACATCTCTCATCATTGGGGTGGGGGAACGGATTTCGACAGCTTAACTATTTGCCATCGGATTCCGTTCCCCCTATGTTTCTTACACAATGAGGTTCTTTTTTATATATGATTTATTTGTTGAATTTTTTACACAATGAGATCCTAATATTTATTAAATCAGCTGTTCAGCTGTCGAAACCCCAATGGTGAGAGATGTTGATGTTTTGGCTTAAAATATAAACTGATGAAAGTTAAGCTCCATCCACACATAAAATAGAATCAGCATTTTTTAAGCCATTACATCAACACCTCTCATAATGGGAGTGGGGGAACTGATTCCGACTGCTGTTTTATTTATATTGACCTCCGATTCAAGCGTCCAGTGAACGACAATGATGACGAAAAACCCACCATAACCTTAAACAGGCATATGAAACACCTCAAACAGCACGTTCTTAAAGCACCGCGAAACTCATCTGCTTTACCGGAAGCTCGCACAACAACGAGCGCCGCCGAGTGTACGCCGATTATTTCCCCTGTCAACTCTCAAGCTCTTGCACACCGCGCCAGAACGACAACAATGACATGACGTCACGTTTGATGCCCGCACAGGTAACGCGCACCAACCACATTTATAGTCCTCATAACTAGAGCTAAATAACCATCCAGCCGAGCGTTAATAGGCGGAACGAATGCCTACTGCTACACTATGACAGCAACACCGGGATGAGCTTCGAAGAACCTAACAATCCTGGATCATGTCAAATCGTCAACAGTAAAATCCAGATAACTGAGTAATCCACATATGAAGATTGGGCCCCTGAAATGGATGGGTTAGAGGAAGACCTCCAAATTGTTTACTGTTGGTGTGCCTCCAGGAACAGGGTTGGTAAACACTGCCCTATAGACCAGTGGTTCCCAATCCTTGTCCTGGAGTTCCACGATACTGCACATTTTTAATGTATCCCTTATCTGACACACCCATTTGAATCAACTGTGTTTGATTAGGGAGACACCCAATACATGCATGCAGGGTAATCCAGCGACTGCTATAGACAATTGAAAAAATAAGCCTGTGGTGTGTAAATTACTTGGTTGTGAAAGTGTGTTTTTGTTGTGGTCCCTGAGGGTAACATTGATTTGTTCATGCAAGACTTTTTCCCATCTGTGAAAAATTATAATGGCATTATAGTATTATAGTGGTATTAAAACATTGCTTGGTACAAACGATTAAAACAAATCCGAAAGAAAGTGCAGCTTGATGTTATTAAACAAACTTGTATGACTGCAGGGCAAAACCCTACTGCCTGTCTATGTATAATGTCCATATTTGATCTTCTGTATACTTCACATGTCATGACAATATGGGCTAGGTGAGACAGTAAAACCCCCTCTGGAGCATAATGGACCACATCTTCTTATTATCCTACAGGGCAGTGTTAGCCTATATTAAAACAGGCTCTCAAACAGCAGGACAGAACTAGTGATAAAAAGTGGGTATAAAGCGTTCCTATAGGAAATCAACCGCAGCACATCCACAGAATCCAAAGTGGTACTAGTAATATGTTAGCCGTTTTTATCACATCGTTTTTTTTTTTTTTTTGGTGCAGACATTTATGTAAGTGATTTTATTGCCTGAGCCTGCATCATGGGGAGAGAAAGCCATGTTTATGAGATTACGACAAGCAAAAAGAAACTCCACATTGAATGTTAGAATGGAAGAGGGCGGGAGATGCTGATCTTGTTGTTTAACTTGTGTCTGAGCATGTGTGTGTGTGTGTTTGTGTGGAAAGTATGCACAAAAAAAGACAATGTTAAAAAAACAATCTGACCCCTTCAGATACACAAACTGCCCTCTTTATTACAAATGCACACTATTCAAATACACAAATGCATCATATTTCATTTTTAAAAAATATTTCTGTTTCAAGAGTCAAGAGACAAAAGTCAAAAGAGGTAAACCTAGATGATATAATGATCCTTTGATATGATTATGATAATGATAATAATAATAATAATGGCTCAAGTCTCTTCTTTAAAAGTCCATTACACAATTTATAAATTAAATTGATATTAATAATATGAACAGTAATTATAAATTAGGACATTAGCAACAACGTTAACCCTTTTAAAAAAAATAATTATGAGAAATAATGTTAGCCATGTTTTTCTTAGCCGTCATCAATGAAATGATTTTAAGAAAAGGCCAGTTTGTTTTTACAAATGTGGTTCTTAATCATAAAATATGTCATCTTTTGTTTGTGATCAAACACTGTCCTTTTGTCCAATGTAACATACCTGGGTATGTTTAGAGTAAGTATAAGCAGATAACCTCAACTTTCTGTTTAACTTAAGTTAACTTTCAGGTTAAGTAGCCATAGCAACTTACTCTCTGAACATAACCTGCTCCGATGCAAGTTCTGTTCCAGGGTTAGTTTACTTCATACCCTATGGATGAGGCTCCAGTGGGCGTGACAGACACACAATATTATATATATATATATATATATATACATACTGTATATTACTAGTTATATTGATATATTTTAAGCACTATTAAAACAAGGTCATGTTTTGAGTTCAGGGTATGTTTGACAGGAAGATAACCTTGCTTTCAGGTGTGTTTAATTGGGGTTGGAGCTGAACTCTGCAGGACAGTGGCCCTCCAGGAGCAGGATAAAGTGGTAGTTCACCCAAAAAGAAAATTCTGTCATTAATTACTCGCCCTCATGTTGTTCCAAACCCGTAAGACTTTCGTTCATCTTTGAAACACAAATGAAGATCTTTTGGATGAAATCTGAAAGCTTTCTGTCCCTCCATAGACAGCTACGCAATTACCACTTTGACACTTCAAAAAGTTCATAAAGAGATCGTAAAACGTATGAATTGAACGGTTTAGTCCAAATTTTTCTGAAGAGACTTGATCGTTTAATTTGATGAAATGATTGAATTTAGGCTTTTATTCACATATAAACATTCATCAGCACACACATCAGTTGTGGTAAACGAAGGCTCAAGTATGTTCGCTTGACGTGAGAGAACCAATGAGGTCCAGTCTCGTGTTATGCAGCATGTTTGAGCTTCTGCAAGACCCAATGAGGTTCATTCTCGTGTTACGCAGCAGTTTGTGCTTCCGCAAGAACCAATGAGGTTCATTCTCGTGTTATGCAGCACGTTTGAGCTTCTGCAAGAACCAATGAGGTTTGTTTTCGCGCATCAAGCAGGTTCGGTTGAGCTTCTGTTTATGTTCGCTGATCGAAGTTTATATGTGAATAAAAGACTAAATTCAATCTGTTCATCAAAGCAATCGTTTCTTTTCAGAAATGTTGGACTAAACCGCTCAATTCATATGGATTAGTTTTACGATCTCAAAGTAGTTGCGTAGCTGTCTATGGAGGGACAGAAAGATTTAGATTTCACTTTAGATTTCATCAAAAAGATCTGCATTTGTGTTCCGAGGATGAACTAAAGTCTTACAGGTTTGGATTGGAAAGACATGAGGGTGAGTAATTAATGACAGAATTTTCATTTTTGAGTGAACTATCCCTTTAAGTTGTGATGGGCTGATACTTTCAAAATAAGAGGACAACTCTCTACAAACGGACAGCACTGAAAGACAGTCATGCACAGCAGCAACAGCAGTCTGACATTTTGATTAATCTAGTCACGGCCGATGATTTATTCAATTGCACTGGACCGCCAAAACCCTCCAAGGGTTATATAGAATGAATTAAGAATTTCAAGTACTCAATTATACAATACATTAATTGAATTTCACCTAAATGTTTTAATTTCTTTAATGTTGGCTTGATTACAAAGAGATACAGTATTTATACTGTTTTTAATTGTGGAATTAATTAGTGTGATATCAATTTATCATAGTGATAAGATGAGCTACAACAGGAGAGGTTTTGTTATGGAGAATGTGGTTGTTAATTCAATCCTTTATCATTTGCAAGAAAAAAAAGAGATGTGATGATGTGTTTAGAAAGATTTTGTATTCTAACTTGTTCTGATGCTAATGGCCCAATCTTTGCTGTTGGGAATAATTTGGCTGCATGAAAGTTCATCACAGAACAAACATTGCATTTAAAATGAATCCCTGATGAACTGTGTTCACACTTAGACCTTTCCTTATCCTTTTAAGAACAATTGACCTAAAGTAGCTGAGCCCAGAAGTTTGGCAGGAAAAATATGATCTATATATATATGGAAAGTTCTTGCATTCCTTAGGAATTAAACCCATGACCATGGCATTACTAGCATCATTCTCTACTGTTTGAGCTACAGAATATGGCCAATTTCAAATGAACCAGGCCTGCTCCAGCTAAACAAGTGTCATTAGAATGAATAACAATGCTAACAGATAGCTTTCTCCAGGTTTTATAGATGACTGAGACCAATATTTTAATAAATCCAAATTCCAATGCTTTGTGACATCGCCTCTGCTGATTTGGCTGAATGAATAGGTTCCAGTCTGCACTAGGCTAC
The DNA here is from genome assembly GCF_964197995.2 of Scardinius erythrophthalmus. Lineage (NCBI taxonomy): Eukaryota > Metazoa > Chordata > Actinopteri > Cypriniformes > Leuciscidae > Scardinius > Scardinius erythrophthalmus. Next base: position 10,331,492 of record NC_138239.1, read on the forward strand.
TATACATCAAATATTGAATGAAATTTTGCTCTGAGAAATGATGTCCTGAAAGCAGTTTTGCAGTGTTCTGCATATGCAGATTAAAATTTGCTAAGATAATTCTGAATCTCAATGATCATACAGAGACACATATGATGTCAGTAAGTTTTATTGCTCTGCTCCAGAGCTGCGCACATAGAGAGCTGCTGACTCTACAATCTAAAGCATGTGTTCCCTCACTGCTATTACAGTCTCCTTTATCTCAGATGCTGCTGACAGCCTTAGTAATTAATGAGAGTGTGCTTCTGATGTAATTTAGCTTGCTCAGGGTTGAGATACATTACATCAGACTATGGATTCGAAATCTTTGCATCAAGGTCTTCATTCACCGTTCCAACACCAGAGAATGTACGTTCAAGAGCGACCCCTCATTAAGACCAATATTCCGCACCATGTTTTAATTGTGTTGAGGATGTTTTTTGTACTTGAAAGCCTCCTCACAAGAATAGCTATAGGATATGTATTAATTGCGCAGGCTTGTTGTCAAATCCAGTTGTTTTTATATGTTTCTGCTACCTTGCTAACGCTCTACTGTGAGACTCATTAGTAACTCTCAGTCAAAATTCTAAATGGCATATGTTGGAAGCCGTCCCTTTAGGAAGAGCGGTCATACTGCCGAAACTACAGCGCTGGCTGGCAATGATCAGATTCCTGCGCCAGAGGCGAATGTGTTTATGTCGTACATGTAATATGTGATTACATTTGTGCTACACTAGAGGAATCCATTTGTTTCCACAATTACTGTTTAATTTTCATTGCTATCCAAACATTTAAACATTAAAGCCAACTCGTGGCATCCACACCGGGCTTAAGCATGCGCAAGTAAGTTGCAACAAGTTTTGTAATTGGCAAGATTAATAACATTTACAACGTGGCGATGCAAATCGTCCTCTCAGCACATGAATTATGGAGAGCGAGCCATCACTTTGAATAATTCATCTCAAAATATCCTTTAGTGCAATTTTTAATGACCAGGGGCATATCTAGATTTGTGACAACAGCACTATGCCAGTGTAATTAACGAGCTCAGCGGCACTCGCTTAATTGCTGTGAGAAAGTTCCTCGATGCCGGCAGGCTTTGGAACAGGGGGCTGAAATAAACACTAGAACGGAGGTTAGTTATAGAAGACCCATAAAGAAAACGCTTCACAACCGAGGCTCAATGGCTTAACTGCGCGGTTCTCCTGTGCACGTACCGGCTCTGATCACCGCTCATGAGCTGAATATTGATGTTGGGAATTAATTACTTGTTTTACATAGATCCAGACAAAGCCCTCGGAGGGAGAGCAAGCTCTGGGAGCAGAGCAGACTTTGACGGAGGTGGGAAATTAGAATGGGGCTTTAAGAGCTAAGTTGATGTGCGCACTGGGGAAGAAACTTAACAACATCTCAGATTGCCAATGATTACAATTAGAGTTGCTCATGGAGTTGTTCGCTGCTTGGAGATTTATTTCACAAACATTGTTACTTTCAGAATGTATTGCTTTGTTCTTTAAGCTCAATCAAATGGTTGTTCACTTTTAGCTGGCTTTTAATAAATAGACCTGTAGAAAAGACCTCTCACTGTAGTAATAATAATAATATTTGTCAATTTAACATTGGAATTCCTACGAAAAAAGAAAAAACTGTTAAAACTAGCCTATAAGCTGGTTGGCAGGTTTTAATGGTTTCTTAGATGGTTTCTTATCTGGTCAGGCTGTGCGAACAGCTGACCAACCAGCTAAAACCAGCTGAACCCCAGCTTAAAGGACCTTGTTCAGGAACGCATTGATTCATTTCTGTACGCAAAATGTCAGTTAAAAGTAAGAAGTTAAAAGTTTCTTTTTTGCTGAGTTTAGTATGAATGTGTGTACAGTAGTATGAATGAAATCCAGACATACTACATCCTCCATCTTTTTTTCTTTTCTTTTTTTTGTAACTGCCATTCACAACTCTTCTCCAGTGGCTTCATAGAAAAAGTATGGATGTGCACTTCTGATCTCAGCTGAAGTAGGTCATCCGGGGACTGTTTTATGAACGTAAATTTGGCTACTATTTTCACATATTGTTATTTGCCTACTATACAGGGAACCACTCTAAAAAATGTTGGGTTGTTTCAACCTATGTTTGGGTCAAATATGAACAAACGCAACCGTTGTGTTTAAAATTTTAATTAAAAAAATGAGCGCTTGGGCTTGTCCATATTTGACCCAAACATGGGTTGAAATAACCCAGCATTTTTTAGAGTGTAGGAATATTTAAACTGGGCTAGTGAGAAGACCAATAGACCAATAGAGTTAAGTGTTAGCATGTTGCTAAGGTAATATAGATACAAATACTGCATGAGGGATCGATAGGTGCTGGGAATGCTGTCCAGGTGTATTAGTATTTAGCATATACCAGTAGAACCATATAGCACACTTACACATTTTACAGACACTAACACATTTTACAGACATTATTAATTAATACAACATAATTATTTAGTCTAAATTACATAAATATTGCTATTCGCATGCATTTCTTCCCATTAGAGACCCCTTGTGCTTTACTAGTAGTTTACTGAGAGTACACTTCAGTGTGTACTTTCATGAACTAAAAAATGTTCTACTTATTAAAATAGTAAACTACTAGTATACTTATAAGTTCACATACAGATGCATTACAAATGAGCAACCTAGTTGTGTACTTAAAGTTTACTACTCTTACACTTATAGTATACTTAAAAGTATACTTTTATATACTAAAAGTGGGACAATTTAGTCCCAAGCAGTATTGAAATAGTACACTTACAAGTTTACTACAAGTACACATTGATATTAGTATACTTAGTACATAAAGTATACTTAAATTATACTTGAACATTACTTAAGTATACTGCATAAAATGAACATGAAGTATAGTCCTTTTTCGTAAGGGTATGTAGGCCTTTCACCTCTGCTCATCTCAGGCAGAGGAAGGGCTGGCTCGGGCCTTGCAGAGAATGCGATCGATCCGCTCTGTGTAATGATGGCTGAGAGATTGCCTGCATCAGAGCCTGATCTGTGCGCTGCGGCTGGATTAAGGGAACCATGGATTGCCATCGATTTCTATCTGATACAATCATTTCATTCAGACTCAAATCTCCTGCCTGGTGGAGGGAGACAATCCCTGCAAAGATCTTTTAATTCCTGCCCAGGACCTTCATCACAGGCCTCCCAATCACTACATGCTCCACAATCCTGCCAGGTTAAAACCTTTTGTTGTTCTGGCTATTACTGTCAAACTTATTAATTAAGCCAGAGCAGGAGACTAAGACCCTGCTGGTCCCGAGGGGGCTCCGCTTCCTCAGAGAATGGGCCGAATGAGGTCGTTGGCAGGTTTGCGCTTGCCATCAATTGTTCTTCCTGATCAGTTGTGTTTACTGATACGTACAACATTTGCAGTTCACTTTGTGTTCTCTCTGGAGACTGAGGAATGCTTAAACTAATGCATTCTTAGAATAACTTTGAACTATGGAGTGGTTTCTAAAAACTGTGATTAACTAGTAACTAGTCAACTTACATCTTGCATGGGTTTTTTCCATAAAATGGAGTGGTTTCTACCAAAGAACAAAGGTTTTAAATATTTGTATGCCATTTTGTATTCCCAGGAACACACACAAAGAATTGTAATTAAAGTTTTTTTGTTGTTGTTGTTTTGTTTTGTTTTGTATTTTGCATATGCTTATTGTAGGTCTCTCATATAAAACAGAGTATATAATATAATATTATAATTCTGTTTTTTCGTGAATTACTTGCGGTCCAGATCAGTTCTGTTTAAGAATAAACATTACATTCGCAGCAGCAGATCAGCATCAAAGATGTTCCCCACTGAGAGCTGATCCATTTCCCTTGATCAGGGTTTCTTTTAGCTCATGCATTCTTTCTTCTCTCACCATGCAGATCAATTACGCCCTTGTGTATCACATTGTCATGGACATCCTTCTTAAAGCCTTCTTATAAATTGCACACTTCAATTAGTCCAATTCAAGAAGCAGGGCAGTGATTCACCCTTCCTCATGAAAACAAACAGGCTTGGGATTTATTGATTTTAGCCAGCTTTTCTTTAGACATTGATTAAATCCCAGTATTATCTCTCCAAGGTGCAGGGAGTGTTGTTGTTGTGGCAAATTTTGTTTGCATCAGTACATAGACTCCCATCTAAGACACATACACATGTCATGTTTTGTGACATTGTTCAAATGACTTGTCAAATGTGGAACATATCAGACACTGATATAAACAGATGGTGCCTTTCTAAATGGCACTGTACATATATTTATAAAGGAATATAAATGGTATATAGTGTGTGTGTGTGTGCGTGCGTGCGTGTGTGTGTGTGTGTGTACCCAAAATACTCTTACAAGAAAGCTACAGGACTTTAAATATTAACACAGACATCCTTTCAATCTTTCAATCCTTTCAGTCTTCTTGGTTTCACGGGTTCAATTAATGAAGGCAATGGATATAAGATGACTCCTTGAGGTCAAGAGAAAGCTTCCCCTTCACAATCCAGCTCAGCTGCAGCCGGTGGAGAAAACTTTGCCTCTGCCATTACATTTGACCTTCCGATTGATTTATCGCAATCAGCTGGAAGGAAGGAGGAATTCAGGCACTGTCTATGTGCTGAGCAAAGGCACCTTGGGACTGCAACAGACAGTTCACAGCCTCCCATCAATTTCCAGATGACAGGAACAAGAGCTACAGCAGAAAGGTGCAGGGCTGCAGATCGGGGAAAGAAGAGGAGCTGGGCAGTCAAGAAGGTCCCTAAGGTGTCCAATAGTTAATTAGCTTTGTGAGAAAACAATCAGGTTAACAAGCAAAACAAAGTTATTAGACTCCCCACATTATCCAGCATTGCCTACAGAGGCCTGTCTGTATCAGATCCCCAGTCCACTGTCACACCTCAACTCTGATCACTTTGAACGCTGCTGTATTTGAAAAGTGCAAATCAAAGTGATGTTTGATGTGCTCTACGTATTTGCGTTGATCAATGTTTATATCTAGATTAAAGCCTAAATTACATCTGTTCATCACACAAAGCTATTGTGTCTCTTCAGAAGCCTTGGATTAAACAATGTGGATTACTTTTGGAGTGTAAAAGACAATGTACTTTTTGAAATTTGTTGATTACAAACATTCAATGAATGGAAAAACAGATGAGAGAATATTAAAAATGCCTTTATTTGACATTCCTTGTGGCAGAGAGTCAGAGAACTGCAGGTATTTGCAAATCTAAGCAATTCTTGCTGCTCGCCATTCACAAGTAAAGGATTTGGAAGTTGACTGGTGCTCTTATATGTTAATGATGGCATTTAAAAGGCGGAGACCTGAAATCATTCAGCTGCACACAATTTCAAGATCATTTGCGATTTATAGATTTTATAGGCGTATGAACGTTTTTTTGTGTGTACGTTCATTCTCAATCACACGTAGGCACATTTGAGAAATTATCGTAAGATCAAATGTAGGATGTTTCTATGCATCATTGTATAAATGAGGCCCTCTGAGTGCGAATTCTGTGTAAGAGAAGCGGTAAATAAGACCTGAAGTGGAGTTGGAGCCGATTGATTACTGCTCCACTCATATTCACTGTTCCTGAAGAAAAATATACAAACTTGTCTGAAATGTATAAGTTACATGATATTAACTTGTTTATTGAACCATTGAAGTAATATCATACTCATAAGAATGCTGTTAGAGGTAAATTAGACAGAGCCAAAAAACATAAATTAGGCTTACAAAAAATCTTCAAAGTTATTTAGGAGCCATCTAGAAATTGCTCAATTCCAAAAATTCCTCTTCCTCTCATTCCAATTCATATTCCAGTTAAACCTCCAGTGAGCCGTTGCTAATTTAATTCAAATTCCAACTAATCAACTGAAAAGGAGCCAGTTCTTAAATTCTGAATTTCACCCAACCATGGTGCTTACATGATTGTTTTTCAAAGCAAGATCTGAAATTGCAAAGACACGTTTATGTTTTGTTGTAAAGATTAACACATTTGTGTGCACATTTCTCCCATGTTCATGCCTCCCTTTGTTTTTGCATTAGGCTGGGTAATTCCATGCATTAATGTACTCACACAAACTAAAGCCGGTGATAAAATGAGCCTATCACATAAAACAGCAGCTGTCCACACACACTAAGTTGGGCTTTCAGTCCACCCAAAGCAGACTCTATACCTATAGCGCTCTACAAGGGCTTTTATATGTTTTGACATAAATCGGAGGCATTGGAGGGGAAATCGCCAATTTGGACCAGGCCCCATCCAAACAAAATGAAGCTCGGCCTCGTATGAGCCTGCAACTTGAGCAGGTCCCTTTCCGTTCTCCAAAACAGCCTGAAATAAGCAATCGGTTTATTTACCCTAATGACACCAGTGAGGTTTGAACGCACGCAGTTCCGTGAGCAAATACGCATGGAACTGAACGTGACCCACCGTAAGACTGGAGCTGAGTGGAGAAGCAGAGCAGATGCCACAGTTCGGGTGTGGTTGGCAAAAGAGTGCTTGGCTTGGCTGAAGGCCATCCTTTCCCACTGGGCTGCGGCCAGTAGAGATGCTTTTATTATGAGCTAGCCTCCCAAAGCTGCTAGGGAACCAGGGGATCAGGTTTAATACCAGCCAGCTGCTTGAACTGAGTTTTTCGGATGTATGAGAGAGAAAGATTGAGATATCAGGGAGAGAGCATTTGTGTACGAGAGCATAATTATCAGCAAACAAGATATGATAATAAAACCTACTGCATTCGTTTATTGGTTTGATCAATGCTGATTTACTTATTAGCCTCTCAGAATTCTTACTGCATGAAGAGGGCAATAAAGTAAACTAATTCCCAACATTTGAACAAAGTGTTTTTCAGGGATGTAGGCCATAAATTGCTGTGCTGATGTTTTCATTCGGTGAGCAGTGACATCAGAGAGTTTCACAGTTGGACTCAAGGACCCTAAACCTCAAAACTACAATCTTTTTATTCACTAATAAAATAATATTATTAAATAACTTATAAAAAAATCATAATTTATACATCATAGTTATATAAGACATATATAATAATTAAAATATTATATTATATACTAATAATAATTTAATAATATGTATATAGAAACCTAATGTAAAGTGTAATCAAAATGTTGTTGTTCATAACAATTAATAATTTACAGCATTCATTTATTAGTTAATTTGCAATATCACTGTTTGTCCATGATGTAACAACATAAATGTAACAATACAATAAAGTTTCACTTTATTTTGATGGTCCCTTTAACACATTCTGTTGACTATAAGTAACTGCATACATGTCTACTTACTCTCATTTGAGTGTTAGTAGAGTATTAGTAGACTGGTAGAGTTAGTAGAATAAGTTTACATGTATACACTTGCAAAGTTACTTATATTCAGTAAAATGCCTGTTTGGGAAGTTAGCAGATATTAAGCAGACATTCTACTAATACTCTAATGAGATTTAGTTAACATGTAGTTACAAAGTTACTTATAGTTAACAAAATGTTCAAAAGGGACCATCAAAATAAAGGGTTACACCAAGATAAATAGTGTTTTTGTAAATTAACATTACACAAGATTAGAATAATAAATGCTCTTATTCATTATTACTTCATGAATTAATGACATTAACAAATGTTAGCATATAGATTTCTTTACTTTAATATATATTATAATTATTATGTATACTTTTAATATTGTGTGATACAATATCTGTGATAAAAACATTGCCAACATCATAAAATCTCTAATTTTGTTGTGTTCACTTTTGGTGGTACGAACCACAACTACTTATAGTAATTCCCAAAAGAGATTTTCGGTTTGAAAGGGTCTATGTTTTTTGTTCATGAGTTAACAGGCAAACTGAGAGATATTTGAAAACTAAATCTCTGCAAATATGAGATGACATCCTCAATATTACTTTTTTATATATATATATATATATATATATATATATATAGTGTTGCCCAACTTTTAATCCCTCTTAGCTAAAACAAACATTTCACAATACAAAATATTCATTGTTATTTTACAGAACTTATTGTATGGAAGTAAGAAAAAGGGTCACCTTTTCAATTTACACCTAGTTACTGTTTTATTTAGTGTTATTTATTTATTTACTTACTGACAATTAAAAACCTTAACCTTCCACAGTCCATTTTGTATTATACCCTCCTAGGAATACCTAGATGATGTACTAAGTGTGGAAAGATTGATGTATTATGCCCTCAACAGTTGTAGTGTTGCCTACGTAGCAAAAGGAGAGGAGCTAGCTAACATGCTAAAGCTAGTCACAACACATCAGGTGCATTTAAAACATAGTTTCCTTCAATTGGAAACATTACCTTTCTAAAACAAGATAGCAGATTACATTGTTTATAGTGCAAGTGAATGGTGTATATAGGAAATAATTTGAGACACAACTATGTTGCTAACACAGCTATTTAACGTATTTACCACATCAGGTTTTGGCTAATACTCTCATTTATCTGTAAAGTTTCATTTGCCACCACGCTTGAGTATTTCGGATGAGATTTTGATGAGAGTGTGCGTGTGTGTGTGTGTGTGTGTGTGAGACACATGTTTGTAAAGAAAGGGGCAAAGTGCTGCTATTTCCGTTTGCTACTTAGCAATATTTTGTATGTATAAAGCAAGGAGTGGGAATCCATAAATCTTTTAAAGATGAACATTATTGCTGTTTTTATGTTGAACTTCTGCTAGTGTCTGAGTGCTACAAACAACATTTGCTTTAACAACACAATCTGTTCCTCATGGTGGCCATTTGGTTTATTGACTATATGCGTTTCACCGTCGCGCTACTGTGCGCAGCGGTGAGGGTAAAGTCTTTCCTCCAATAATCCACTAAGTGACAACAATGCCATTTTAGGAGCAATACAGTGAATTATGTAAACTGTTTGGGAACATTTCACCTGATATTGCTGCCGTTAATCACTGAGAGGTCTTATGAGGAGCTGGAAAACTCTCATAAATCAGTTTAGGGTAGCGTGACACTCAAGCAGGGTTTCTGGAGTGTGCAGTTTTTAAAAGAAGCAGATACAATGACAAAATCAGTTTTATTTATTATCAGTATAGTGTGCTTATGATAATGCAATGAAATTGTGGAAAAATTTACCCCGCACAATGGCACAAACCTCTCCATGACTGCGTCTGCTAAAGCTATTTGCAAACGAATTCAATTAAATATCAATCCCAGGAGAAACTATTGGCTTTTTTTGTACTCAAAACATAACACCCCGTCCTTACGCTGTCCATTAACAAAGATATACGCTGACCTCTGCATAATTGCATAGTGGTTAAGAGGCACCTGGATGCACCAGATACTATAGAAAACAACATCCTTTTTTCTACTCTTTCGTTCCTTTCTTTTTATACTTAATGTGCGGACACATTAGCGAAATTTCTGCAAAGTTTCGTAGGCAATAAAAGAACCATTGTCTATTGGTCATAATGTGGCAATGTATGAAGCATCATTCACACAGAAGTCACTTTCAAACCAAGCAGCTTTCTGTTGGTCAATGCAACAATTCCATGTGACCAACTTGAACGTATTGCGAAAACTTATTAGGGAAATCTTTCACCCTCAAACGAAATTCTAGATCCTGTGGATTCCTATTGAAATGACTCGATTTTACCCTCGAAAATTCTTTGAAAAATGGCAAATGTGTCCGCACCTTTAGTCACTCTCTTCCTAACTTCCTTAGTCACTGCCTTCCTTTCTTTCTTCTTTCTTTTGTCATTTCCTTTCTTCATTCTTTCCATCATTTTTTCCTTAGTCTCTTCCTACTATTTAACTGACTTACTTCCTTTCTTTCCTTCCTCCCTTCCTGACAGTACCAATTTATTTCACTTCCTTACCTCCTTTTTTCCTACATGTTTCCATTCTTCTTTCATCCCTTCTTTACCTACTTCCCATTCTTCTCTCCTTATTTACCTACCTACTTGTGCATTTACTTTCCTCTTTCTTTTCTTCCTTGCCTCCCTTCTTACCTACTGTCACAGTACAGAGAGAGGCAGACAGGTAAATAGTGAAATAGATGTTTATTGAAAAGAGGCACGGAGTGGAACAGCAGATGAGACTGGTGAGTGGAGAATCAGAACAGGATGATGAACTTAGCTGGATGATAATATAGATGTCTGTTTGTAGATGACGGGACAGGATACGGCAGACTGATGACTGGAGACAGAAAACGGAAGACGGGCGATCAGAGATTCGAGAGTGAAGTTCAGGTAAGTGATCTTCAGGTGAGTAGAGGAGTCTGTACGTTAGGTAAGGACGAGACCAGACAATGTGAAGGGGAAGTGTCTTTATATAGTGTGCGTTTATGATGAAGTTCAGGTAAGTGATCTTCAGGTGAGTAGAAGAGTCTGTACGTCATCAGGTAAGGATGAGACCAGACAATGAAGTGAAGGGGAAGTGTCTTTATATAGTATGCGTTGATGATGAAGTGGTGTATCAGAACTCCGGGGAGAGTGAACGAGTGGGCGGAGTGTGCAGATCTGGTGACTCCGTGACACCTACTTATTTCCATTTGTGCCTTCCTTCCCTCTTTACTTTTCTTTCTTTCCTCTCTCCCTTACAGTACCTTACTTCTTCCTTTGTTCCTTGCTTACTTACCTTACTCTTTCCTTCCTTATATTTTTCCTTCTGCACTGTTCACATTGGTTTATTTTGAACTACATCTGAGTTACAGTTATTAGCATTTGTTTGGATATTTGTGACTTCATCTGCTTATTCAGATGAGTTTGGGATATCTGTAGTTTTTACTATAAAGGGTTGTGTCTGTGGTCTCTATGTAGCCATCATGGAAGATCATGTGTGCTAAATGCAATATTAAGTATATAATTGAGAGACGGACTTTAATAAAAACAGTATGTCTGTGAAACACCGATTTTCTTCTCAGGACAAACTAGTCCCATCCCATTTGAAATGTACTTTATATATGACCTATAACTGTGCATCCCCAAAGCATTTGGACACATTGGTGAATCAAGATGTTCCTATATTGATGTAACATTAAATCACCTAACACATATGGTCATGTCTGTCCGTGTCCTGAAACAAGACTAAGAAACTGATTTGTAACCCAAGTTTGAACGTCTCTCTGGTGCGTGCATGTGTGTTTATCTGCATGCGCAGAGGAGGTGTGCTAATGGAGTCCGTCTCAAAGGTGAAACCGGTAATCCATCAGAACCTCCTCCTCCTCCTCCTCCCATGACCCCTGTGTTCAGCAGCTGCTTGAAGAAAAGCAGAGGTTGCCCATCCAGTCTGGAAATCCCCTTAAAACCCTACAACCCCTTGACAGTACGAGAGAAATGGCATCCTGTGTTGACAATATGTAACATGGCGGCTTATATCTTGTGCATAGCCGCCGTTTTAGCGATCATATTCTCACTATGAAGTTCCTGGGGGGGTTAGCAGTGGATGGTGATTGATTCGGGAGGTTCTGCACACCGCCTGTTTAGGTTGCCCTCTTGTACAGTTCATTGGTTCTCCACTTTAAAGGCTACGCTCCCTTCCTCTGTTTCACTTCTTTTTTGAAGTGTCAGCAGAAAATTGAGAGAATGTCCTGAATGTGTTTCACCACAGGACTAAAGGCTTACTCACCAAAAAAACTAAAATTGAAAGCTTTATTGCTTTGATTGTTGTCATCTTGTAGCCAAAGGCCTAGACGAAACCTGCTGACTTTTTGCACATTTTCCGCAGACATTTTTTGAAGACATATGCAATGGATTTATGGATTTAAATACATTTTAATGGATTTACATGTGGAAATCTGTTGAGTTTTCCGTGGAGCTACGGACATCAATTCTGTGTGGGGTTTTTATATTTGATAAATATCTCCTTTTTTTCATTTGGTCACATTACCTAAGTAGAATAGGTTGCAAATTGCAACTTTAATGAAAGCGTTAAACTATTAAAGTATATAAAGTATTTCTTTTGAGTATACAAAAGGTAGTTCACGAGTACTTTCATTGTGTATGTAAAAACATGATGCGTCTTAAAAGTTTGATTGATTTTAAAATGACCCTGTTGTTAAACCCAAACCTTTGCCCTTGCCTAACACCTAAAGTAAGATTAAAACCTTTAGTAACCTAAATGTATGTGCTCTTTTGTGCTTTTTATCTGTGTGTGTTATGATTCATTTTCATGTTCACCGATAGTGCATTGTAAAAATGGCTGGGGGCAACTTTCTCTAGCAAAAAAAAATGAATGCATTAAACTGCAGGATGATTTCTGGCTGGAAGAGAGTCTCATTGGCTTGCATTTTTTATGAGAACAGCTGCTCCAATCTCTCCTCTGTTCACAGCCGGGCTTGCTTAATCACACAGTTTATCCCTGCAGCCCCACTGACAGGGCAAAGGCAAGGCAGGCAGAACAGCAAGGGGCCTGAGAGAAAGATGAGAGGAAGAAGGCCAAGCAGAGAGACCGATGAGGGGAAAGGAGAGAGAGACGTGATAGCAGAAATAAAAAGTTCTTGATGCAAGTTTTAAGGAGAGAGTAGAAGATTTTTAACTCAGCCATAAATTAAAATATTGTCATTGTTTACTCACCCTCATGTTGATCCAAAAACATATGTTTCAAACAGTGAAAAGCTTCCACAAGGACCCAAAAATGTCAATGTATCATTAAAGGTCACAGTGTCACATGCCTGTCCTGTCTTGTGCTGCACATGGGTGTTTTGTTGTTTTGTGCCATGTGCTCTCCTGTCTATTGTCTAGCCCCTCCCATCTTGTTATCTGATTATTGGTTAATTTGTCCCACCTGTCTTTTTCGTTACCCTCCTTTGTTTGTTCCCCTATTTAACCTCCCTGTGTTTGTAGTCCTGTGCTGGTTCGTTGTCCAAGTTACCTGTTCCTGGTGTTTCCTTCCCGATTGCTATCTGAGTTTTTGAGTTTTGTACCTTGTCTGCAAGTTACCAATAAATTTCCTCTGCATTTGTATCCTCGTCTCACGTTCAACTAATTCCGTGACACACAGAGCGTACTTCTGAAGTGAAATACCTTTGTGTGATGAATGGACTGATACCCTCCTCACACTGTTAACTACTGCAACTATCATTGATTCAGTGAGTTGAATTTGAGAACCATACCGGTCTGATTCATGAAGAAATCATTCAGACTGGATCTGTGCACTGTAGCCAATACGCCCACCACACACCAGCTTACTGGTGGAGAGGAGACAGAGCAATGAAGCCAGTCAGTATATTAGGATGATTATGATGGACAGAGGCCAAGGGGCAAATTTGGCCAGGATGCCGGGGTTATGCCCCCACTCTTTTTCAAAGGACATCCTGGGATTTTTAATGACCACAGAGAGTCAGGACCTCGGTTTACCGTCTCATCCGAAGGACGGATATTTGAATTATGACCAATTTTGGGCCATTAAATAGCTTCCTATTTATATTTAAATCATTAAAATATTTGGTAACACTTTAGAATACTGTTCCTTCATTAATGGATAATTACACAGGAACAAACGAGTAACAAATTATTAACATTAGTAACTACTATTAACTAACAAGAAACTCTGATTAACAAATTAGTCAGTAATAGCGCTCAGATGAATGTAGTAGTTCACTATTAGCTAATCAATAACTACTATTTTTTTCATACCTCCCAGAGAACTACTATCTACAGGTTCATAATTAACATGAATAATGCATCATTTATAATAGTAATGACTCAAGTATTACTACATCATTCTAAAGGAACTACTAATTATTTGGATCAGTATTCTAAAGTGAAAAACATGATAATACCTAATATTGCCTGAAGTCATTGTAAGCTTTTGAGATTTTTGTAAGATTTTGAATAGCAATTCCTTCCAATGGATTTGGTAACACTTTAGTAATTACTAGTGTGTTCCCATGATCTTCACTTTAGAATACTGATCCAAATAATTAGTAGTTCCTTTAGAAAGATGTAGTAACACTTGATTCATTACTATCCAAAACCTTACAAAAGCCTTAAAAGCTTACAATGACTTGGTCAATATTAGGTTGTTATCATGTTTTTCACTTTAGAATACTGATCCAAATTATTAGTAGTTCCTTTAGAAGGATGTAGTAACACTTGATTCATTACTAATGGGCTACCATTACCTTATATTAAACATTGTGCATTATAAATATTTATTAACCTGTATATAGTAGTTCTTATAGTCTTCAGTGAGGTATGAAAAATAGTAGTTATTGATTAGCTAATAGTGAACTACCACATCCGACTGAGCGCTATTACTTACTAATTCGTTAATCAGAGTTTCTTGTTAGTTAATAGTAGTTACTAGAGTGTTACTAATGCATTACTCATTTGTTCCTGTGTAGTTATTCATTATTGAAGGAACAGTATTCTAAAGTGTTACCAAATATTTGTAGAATTTGTATAAAGGATTCTATTACTGTTTTAAAGGACTTCTTTGTGCATGAATGAATGATTGACCACTATATTCCTCTCCTTTTGGGCAAATTATTCCTTAAATACTTTGTTTAGGGTTAAGGACTTATAAAAATGTATGAGCATTGTTCTAATCTTGTAACTGCTTATTTTTTTCACTCATCAGTCCTTCTTAATTTCTGCAGGATACACTGAATAGCAAAACAGCATCTTTCCTAATTAATCAAATAATCCGTGAAAATTGAATTAATAACCTTCTGTTATGACAAAACTATTTGATCATTGATCTTGACAGCTTGAGCCGGCACTGAGCTCTTTATTTTTAATAACTGGAGTGTACTGCCGCCCCATCTCATGGTCACAGAGGACATTCGGCCCAGGACATCGAAGCTGGAAAGTGAAGCGGTGAGGATGTCTGTGTCTGACCACAGGACTGACAGACGGGCCGCAGCACGGTCGTCTCAGCACATCAGGGTGTAACAGGAGCAGCTGAAAGACGAGGAGCATCAAGCCCCCATGTGAACCCATCGGGACGCCCATCCCTTTCGGCCAATTACAGCAATGTGCTGCCAGCAGCAGACTGAATAATGCCCCCTTCTGATAACACTGTAAACTCTGACCACCCTCTGTAAGTATTCGCAGACAACCGCACATCCGCATGCTTCGTTATGAATGCCCTATGAAAGAAAGAGATCAGCCACGGTCTCTCATAAATGCCCATCATGTGCATTACGCACACACGCAAACACAGACGCATTATCTTATCTGGTTTCTGTATGCAGGGCCATGCAGACTCGGTGGAGACCCTGTGGTTGTAAAACATTCTGGTATCACGGTTGTGTTTTATGAGCATCTCCTATAGGAGATATTACTCCAGCACAGACATTGCAGCTCTACTGGTATCAGGGGTGAATCATTGAATCATTCACTATTCATCTATGAACCTATGTAGCGGCCCGAACTGTATCAAACAGGAAAGGCCCACCACAGCACGGGTTTCAGGATCATTTCTGATTGGTTTTGCTCGCAGGCAAATTTTTTAAAGTGTTTTTCCCATTTATTTTCTATGTAGGGAGTTCTATGCTTTAAACAAACCAACCAGCTCAGAGATGAATTTTTTATTTAATGACTCAAATGTCAGGTGGTGTAACCCTCAATTAAAAGTACTAAAATAGTCAATTAAATTCAACTGGATTCAAAATGGATTCCCGAATTTTAGTTATACCTGTGATTCCAGCCCGTTCTCATCCTAGGGCGTCATATATTGACGCTTTTGACATTTCGACATCGAACGCACATGTCACCCTTTAGCGTCAATATGAGACGCAGATAGAAATGGGCCAGAAGGCGCCTCCTAGCGGTCTAACCCTAACCCTACACCAGACCTAAACCCACCCATAACCGAACAAAGCTCTGTGCATGTCATATTGACACTAAAGAGTGCCATGTGCGTTCGATGTCGACAAAATGTCAAAAGCGTCAGTATATGACGCCCAAGGATGAGAATGCGTTGGTGATTCTCAACTCAACTTGTCTTTGGCAGCTTAAATATTAATACTTACTAAAATATTGTAAAATAATAAAAACAGCTTTGATGCTTATTTTTTAAAATAGAAAATTTGGCAATATTTTATAATTTTTTATAATTTATTTGTATAATTTATGTCTTTTGTAGATATATAAATAAAATTATTTTAATTCAGAAAAGTGAAAAAGTTTATCAATGAAGAGAAAGAATAGAATTTTTGTATAAATTCTAATTTGAATGTGTATTTTTAATAGTGCTGTCAATCGATTAATCGCAATTAATCGAATTTGAGAGAAAAGTTTTTGTTTATATATGTATATTATATGTGTGCGTGTGTGTGTGTGTGTGTGTGTGTGTGTGTGTGTGTGTGTGTGTGTGTGTGTGTACATATACACACACACATATATGCATACATATTAAAAATGTATATAAATATAATAATAAATATACACATATATTATAGGCTATAAACAAAAACATTTATGTTAGATGTGATTAATTTTAAGCGATTTAACGGTACTAATTTTTAAATAACTCCATCAATTCAATTTCAGCCCCAAAAAAGTCACATCATTGATCCATGTACAAACATAAGTGACTGACTTGATATATAACTGACTTTGTGAATTACACCATTTGCAATTGCTGCTGAGCTCTTTTGATGTGGTTCTTGTTTCCATGGTAACAGCAACTTCTCTGATTGGCTTATCCTCTCATCAGGATTATGGGTACTGTAGTTACTGGCAATTTGGCTATTAAACTTGTTTTTTTAGTAGTGAATATTCTTCAAATACTTATACCATAACAATCTTTGTTTGTTTGGTCTGTATTAAAAGGTTTATATGTTAGTGTTTTCTCTATGGAGAAC
This sequence comes from Scardinius erythrophthalmus, assembly GCF_964197995.2. Classification (NCBI taxonomy): domain Eukaryota; kingdom Metazoa; phylum Chordata; class Actinopteri; order Cypriniformes; family Leuciscidae; genus Scardinius; species Scardinius erythrophthalmus. The sequence continues at coordinate 10,348,345 of NC_138239.1, forward strand.
CCTGCTGTTGTGCTCTATTCATTGAAATACATTTAGTGCATCTGTTGAGAACATACTCTTCAGGGGATTGGGTGAAAATTGGACATATCACCACTGTGAATGCGTGGACAAAATGTGTTGTCCCCTGCCTCGCGGCTGGATGGCTGCCTGGCCGCCGGTGGTGTAGAGACTCATTTAGAGAGCTCGACTGGGACGGGACACTGAAGGTCAGACTGAGAAATGCCTGCAGCAATCTCCCCTCACACATGCTCTCTATTCCCTCTACCCATCCCTTTCTCTCTCTCTCTCTCTCTCTCTCTCTCTCTCTCTCTCTCTCTCTCTCTCTCTCTCTCTCTCTCTCTCTCTCTCTCTCTCTCTCTCTCTCTTTATTTCTCAGTCTGCTGGTTATAAATCCTCTGGCTATCAGGTGCAGTGCCCCTGCTGGCACTTTCACGAGCTCACGGGTTTGTGTCTGTGGTGCTGAGTGCCGTGTCACAGTCCCTGGGCAAGCGATGTTGTGACAGACAGTGAGTGTGACTGAGCATACTGACACTCTCTCTGTATTTATTATGTTGCACCATATATGATTATATTTTGCACAGGTCGGACTGTCCTTGAGATGTCCACTAGACCATCAGACCTACTTCGACTACTTTTTGCCTGATTCAAACTGGCACTCATGCTGCTTGTGTCAGACAGGTCTAATGCATCTGATGCATATGTAAAAAACTGTTCAAACTCATGTGAATGGCCCTTAATTGTGGTCTTAACATTGTATCTTGGAGCACTCAAAAGGGCACTTCATGTTTTTTGACTTAAGCCTACCTCATATGTTTACTCCTAGAGCTTGTGTAGGCTTTTCAGGAAATGTGCAACGCTGCCAAATAAAATTTAAGATGCCATAAAATATAAATATAAATATAACTAACAATACCGATAACACTTTACAATAAGGTTCATTAGTTAACATTAGTTAACTACTTTAGTTAACATGAACTAAAAATGAACAATGCTTTTATTAATCTTAGTTAATATTAATTTCAACATTTACTAATACATTATTAACATTTTTACATTATTTAACACTAGTTAATGCTGTGAACTAACATGAACAAACAATGAAAAGCTGTTTTTTATTAACTAACATTTACAAAGATGAATAAATACTGTAATATATTGCTCATTGTTAGTTCATGTTAGTTAATACATTAATTAATGTTAACTAATGAACCTTTTTGTAAAGTGTTACCACGATAACTACATTAATGTCCACACCAGCAGGCGATATCGTTCTGTTTATTCTAAGCATGCTTGTCTATCACTTTAAATTCTTGAGCTCGTTACAGCAGGATGGATTCTGATTGGCTGCCAATGTTTTTATGGTCCATCAGCTCCAAAGATATTGTTTCTCTGTGCTGTTATGGTTACAGCTGTAGTGGGAAATCTGTCATTCTTTAACATTGAGAACGATTTTAGAACCATATCTTTATCATTATCTTTATAGTTTCTGTCCTTGTGAACTGGCCTTTACACTTAATTTTTCTGGTTAAATAAATATTACATTAAAAAAGGAGACCAAATACAATTCTATTTTGTATTTTTACGCTAACAATGTAATGTTCTATTTATTAACAATTTAAACAATATACAGTATATTATTTGTAAACTAATGTTCAGCTTGGGCTGCTTGCTCACAAGGACAGTCATCATGTTTTCAGGCCATTTCAAGTTTGATTTTGACGTGACATAAAGCAGTTATATCTAAGTGGCTGAGTTGTTTCTTTGCTTTTTAACTATTTCATTTCATTTCCTTTATATAGCACAAATAAACACAACAGAAGTTGACCACTGTGCTTTACAAGGAAAAAAATCCAGGAAACATGAAAGAAGGAGCAAAATAAACGTAACGTGAAATAAACCAATCAGAGCGTCATCTCACATTCCCTTTAAGAGCAGACGCGCTTTTTCCATGGCGGATTGCTATTGTAATGGCGGATTTGCCAGGCGCGCGCCAGGAGCGGTTCACAGCCAAGGAGAGCAACACTCTCGTCACGGCCGTAAAAGAGAGAAGTTACATTGAAATGGAGAAACCCACCCAAATGAACTTCGGTTAAACAGGCGTATGATAATTTGGGTAAATGTGTGAGCTTGATGTATGCTTTTATAATAAATTGTCTATCTATCTATCTATCTATCTATCTATCTATCTATCTATCTATCTATCTATCTATCTATCTATCTATCTATCTATCTATCTATCTATCTATCTATCTATCTATCTATCTATCTATCTATCTATCTATCTATCTATCTATCTATCTATCTATCGTAATAATGTATGATTTGCAAAAATGAAAACTGCTGCTTCTGTGTAGATGAGAGAATCAAAGTGTATGCGCGTTATGCACACGCTACATTGATTATGGCCAAGCATGCGCCCTTAAAATAGCATATGAATAACATGCGCAACGCGCCACTGACTTTAAACTATTTTTTCCTGGTTAGTGGCACAATTGTTTTCTAAACCTGCAAAATAGCATGAAGGAACGTTGGCGCCGGAACACGCCTCCTCTTTGCGCTGAACCGCCCTGGGGAGCGCAAGTGTATTTCCTAACTTACCGACGTGCATCTGTGGAGGGAAAAGTCCGCTTTGCGCGGGTGCAAAATAGGAATGATACATGCGTCGGTGTACAAAGTCAATTGCGCTGGGTGCAAGATAGGGCCCATAATGTAATAAAACCATAATTGAGATTTAGTGAAATGCCTGGTCAAAACGATAAAACTTTAGCTTAAATTTAAACTCATGTAAAGAGGACAGGGATCTCAAGGATAAGGGGGAGGGTATTCCATAGCCTAGGACCGAAAGCTGCAAAAGCACGATCCCTTCTCGACTTAAATCGTGAATTTGGCTGGGACAGATTATAACTAGTCTAATTAGTCTTGCCATTAACGCTATCATTATCTTCATTCAGGCCGATTCGAGAACGCGCACAAAAACAAGAGGTGGGATTTACCGCACGAACCAATCATATCCAATCATAGCACGATGGAGGCATTGCCTCCTCTCACGTGACTTCCCCCCATTCATTCTCAATTATCCCTCATCAAACTCACCACATGCTTTGGGGGGTCTGTTAAAAGTCAATGGGCTCAGGGGAGGCAAGCCTACCGCTGTAACTTTACATGCGGGTGTCGCTGCTGGACAGTGTTACTTTAGAAAAACAAGTGACATTTACACTTTTTAATCTCACATTTTGTAATATTTGCATTGTTTTATTTTTGTAATATCGATTATTTTCTAATCCAGTTTTTCTGAGGAGACACCCTTGCCTCCTCGGAGGAAACTCCCCTGATGCATTACAAAATACAATGTATATATATTAAATATTTATTACATGCACTATAATAATTTATATTTAATGTAATTTAATGTGTAAATGACTTTAAAAAATACAACATATTTATTCCCTATAGCACTATGAGTCATCAGTATTCTTTTTTCAGGAAGAAAAAACTCCAAAATCAATGTACTACTGTGGTGTTCAAGTAAAGATATGACTTTATGATATGGATATTGAATTTTACATCAACTCAGCTTGGACAGGCAATTTTCTTACTGCAGTATGTCTGCGTGGTTCAGTTAGTTGTTTAAAGAAATCCCACCTCAAGCTACGAAGGCTTTCAAGGTTTTCAGAGCATTTAACTTGTTGATTAAGCTTTATATTTAAGCCACAGTTCGCTGTGTGAACTGCATGCATTATTCTTTGTGACAACATGCTCTATTTAAAACCATATTTAGGAATGATAGCAATTCAAATTCTGCACTTCGTGAAGGCTTTCAACCTCAAAGGGACATTCAATACTGTTACCTTTTGAAAAAGTGGGGACTTTTTGAACTGAGCTATAGGAAGCTGGCGTGGTGCCCGAGTTCTTGTTAGCTTGTCTTGGAGCCGCCCGCCAAGCACGCACACGGATGATTATAGAGATGAACGGCCATAAGCTCCATATTTTACGAGGAGGAGTGAAAGAACTCTAAAGTAGGGAGATGTCTGGGTCATAGTCAGAAGAATCGCACAGTAAGAAAACTAAATGGGTGTAAAGGGATTCATGAAGCTTATTCTGGATAAGGAGTGAGGATTTCACTCATCTCTTCCTCCCACCTCAGGGCTTCCTCTCAAACACCCTTCAACAGCCCATAACAATAAGGTGACACAATGGAGTAGGAAAACTAAATTTTATATACAATTGCTATGAATTAGAATTATGCTTTAAAATGGCTAAAAAGGAAAACACAAAACCAATAAAGTATCATAAAAGTGGGCCATACCAACACAATCTCATGGCAGTTTTTTACGTTTGCCAAATTGGTGGCTAATTCGTATGAATTTGTACCATTTAATTTGTATGTTTTCGTATGATCTGCTTACGCCCCAGTGACGGCTATGTTTGGTTATGGTTAGTGGCAGACCTTTCATGCTTAATTATTTCTAATAATCGAACATTTTTGTAACAATTCACTTCAAACGAGTTCATACAAAATCGCCACCTCGTGACATAGTTATGTTTTCCCGTGAGATCAGTTTGTCCATACGTGGACATGCTATTTTCCAACTCTCCTGAAACCAACTTTGTTTGAGAAAGCAGACCAACTTTTAAGTCATTAGAAAATCTTGATGAAAAGATAAATCTTTCATTTCCTACTTCAGGAGGGAAGCAGTAATGCCCCGTTTGTGAATGAATCCGATCCTTTCAATCAGATCTTTAAAAAAAAAATGCTTTATATGTTTCACAAAACTGGTCTGAAAGGTTTGTTAACAAAAACATCCGGTTCATCTTATTGAACAGCTCAGGAGATTATCAATAAGTAACAACCTTTCAGAAGACTTGAAATATAGCGCCCAACTGATTTTATAATACATTTATGGTTCTTTTGCATGCCTTTTTGATACTGAAAGGCTTCAGTTATTCATTGGAGGAGGGTGGGGAACTACACGCACAGAAGAAAGAAAATCATACGGTTTTGAAACGACATGAAAATGTTAATTCTTGGATTAACTTCTTTTTTTTTTTAAGACAGAGAATGATAGTTATGAAATATGTATACACATCCAACTTGGTCTTGGTTGTTGTATGTGATAATTATATATGCTCTCCAGTATTGCATCAAGCAAACTGCTGCGACTGAGCGGACTTCCTTCTTTCGGAGCGCTACATTCATCATAGACTCGATTTTCCACAGACGCTCAAATAAGTGCGAAAGAAGTCATTCTACTTTTATCTATGTCTGAAGCAGTGGCTGTTTAGAAAATATTTATTCCACAATTCAAGATCTTAGCTTTTTTTCAGCCTTGCATTCATTTTGGGGGACTGGGTTTGTGAAAACCAAAGCGGTACGTCGCACACGTTCTCAATAAATACATAAACAAGGAGATGGGAGAGGGATAAACAGACACAGTGCTTCATCTCGACGGTTGACACTGATGAAGTTTAAAGCGTGCCCCACCATTAATGGCACCGAAACAAAAATAAAACATTTTCAAGTATAAAAAGATACACAGCCGCGCAGCAACTAGGCAGCCGCGGTCTTTGATTTATTCCTAAGGGGAAGAGAAAGGACGGGAACATCTTGAATGGCGTACAAGGAAGATTCAAGTTCTCCACAGGAAATCAATTTAAGTGAGAGGGCATCTCAGTTAAAAATAGAGTAACGCTAAGAATACAAAGAATTAATTGGCATGATTTTGGTAGAAGAGAGCACTAGGGAGAACCCAAGTTTGTTCACCATCCTCTTTTTGTGTTTACTCAACAGAGTTAGTCGTGTAGTCAAGCTGTCACGCACTCTTCTTTTCCCTTACTTTTTTCTACCCTCGATCCATTTCTTGTTGTTTTCCGCCTTCGGCTGTCAGAATTCAAGCAGAGCGAATCACTCCAAGATTTTATGAATCTCTGTCAAAGGCTGCCTCATTTCACTGGAAATGATGATATATGATGTTCTTAGTATGACAAGGAAGCTTTAGATAATAAGTGTTGTGTCACACTTTACTGAGTTATGACTAGTATCCAAAATTACTGTGCTAGACACTGATGGGGGTTTTGGTGTGGGCTGCGCTTGTACAGATTTTAATGAGATCTCGCAGCATGTTTAAATATTTAACAATTCCTGGAGTAGCTCCTCTGTCTGCTGTCAGGAACACCCATTGCAATTTCATCCTATCCGAGAAATGCTCCAAAAAAAAAATGTGACATGCACATTGATGTTCGGCTCATTTTCTGTTTGTGCATCTCTGTATATCTTTAAGGGTGCATCTACCCATAAATGTAAAGAGAATATATATTTGCCCAGTTCTTCATATGAACAAGGGCTATTCAAAAAGTCTATGGGCCCTGTCTTACACCCGGCATAATGCAGTGCCAAGCACGACCCAAGTGTTTTTTGCTAGTTTCAGTCCGATGCAGTTATCATTTTCATGTCCTGCGCCACATTGATTAAATAGCAAATGCATTTGCGCCCATTTGTGCACCCATGGACGTGCTGGTCTGAAAACGAGGTGTGTTCAGGCGCATTGTTGGCACGTTGCTATTTTGAGGAAACAGAAATAGACTGCGCCATTGACCAACAGAAACCTGGTCTAAAGTCAATGGCTTTTGTTATTTGAAGAGCGCATTGGTAATGTGCGCCTATAGGCGGGTACACTCTGCTTATTAAACACACAGGGACGCACAGCAGCACACAAACATGCCAGATATTTAAAATAAAAGGACTACAATGTAAAAGATGATTATTGTGTACATAAAGATATGGTGGAATCCGGCTTGTCCCGTAGATGGTCTGCTTGCGCACTCTTACCTCGCGCACAAGCAGATCCGTTTGCGCTCTGGAGACGCGTTCGTATCAAATTCCGTCATGTAAATTGCGAATCTGCCATGGGGCGAGCGCAACTGGCATTTAAAGGGAATGGGAGATGAGCTTCTGGGTTTAACACACGTAAATACCAAAACACACCCATTACTCATTATGAGAATAGGGACAACGCTTTTAGACCATGCGCCTAGCGCGCCAACCATTTTTCCCGTCGTTAAACTAGCAAAAGTGGATTCGGACACGCCCTAAGTGAACTTGCGCCGTACGCTTTAGACCATGTGCTTAGATCATTAAAATAGGGCCCTATAAGTGGGTCTCTGGAATACTTGATTCTGATTGGTCATTCACAGCATCCCGTGGTCAAGTGTTTGTGTATAATGAGTGCTAAACTCTACAACTGATCATTGTCCCAGGCCACTGTCACTATACTTAATCAAATCACTTTTGAGGTTTATTTTGCATTATATACAATACAACAGTTACCGTATATCTGGATATTACTTCATGTAATCCAGATGCTACATTCGATATATAATGCTCAATAAGTGTCCATCAGTTGTGCACTTCAGAATCTCGCCGGACATAGTAGGTTATCGAGGTAGGCCTACATTTGTCTAATGTTTTATGAATACTGGAATTCGGACATTGCACTCTTTTCACGTACAGTTTTCTCCTACTATAATAAGGAAATATGCATATTCGGATGCAGCCTATCTTTATAACTGAGTCAAATGATTCACTGAACCAATGATTCATTCAAAACAATGATTCATTCAGGGGAAACTGCCCATCTGATTGATCTGTTAATCAGATGCAAGTGAAAGTTGCGTTCGTAGCATTTTCATATACTATCACGTTTTCTCTCAGAATCATCATCAGTCCAAATAATTTTAAGTTTTGTAGCATTATTAAGAACTACCAAGATCTAACAATGGACAAGAGTACATTTATAAACAACATTAACCAAGATATGCGGAAAAAAAGATATCCATTAATGTATATAACTTTGTTGTAAAGCGTTACTAATCACAAAATCATAATCTCCATCATAACCTCCAAAAAGTCATGAACCCTGATCTAAAGTCACCTGCTTATCATCTGGTGGCATATTTGCAGTTATAGATGCATAAAACACACATATAGTCCCTCTCTGGTCTTCCTCCCGCCACCTCTTCCATAGGGTCCTATAGGCCTCTGGCCCCCCCTCACCCCCCTGCAGTTGGCAGTGTCTCTGGGCCCGGGTGTCAGTGCCAGGTCTCTAGATCCCACTCCAGCCCACCATCCTATACCACCCCCACTTCTCCACCACACTTCACTCATTATTCATGTTCATAGGGACAGCTTTCATTTGATCTATTACTTAGGCGGGGGGGACCGCAGACTGCTGTGCGGCTCCATCCCTGCTGGATCTTTAATTATTGCAGAGAGGGTTTTCTCTGTCTTGTTCTTTGTTGTGCTAATGAAATATTGAAGTGGCCGATGTAGATTGTGTGGGGCCTGCTGGGGAGGATGGTGGATTACCTTTTGCCTCTGCACAGACCTTCTGCACTCTGACCTGATTTTTCAGATTTCAAAAGCACATATGATCAAATGTTTATTTAAAGAGGTCAGTGCATTCAGCTTTGTTTTTATGTCTGATTACTATAATCAGATTCCACATTTGTAAATGGCTTTAAATTAAAGTGTTTGGAAATAAGGTCTCTTATCCATAAATAGTTTAAAGTGAAATGAAAAATGAAGGTCGTGATTGGTAGTTTGTAGTGTTTTGAATATATGAGGTTGTTAAGTATATCAAGTTTATTAAAATTTACTTTCTGTTATATATAATATGTATTTATTAATAAGTTACAATATAGTGAAGGGTATATCCATAGATCCTTCACATCTAAAGAAAATATTAACAATTATTCATTAAAACATTTTTTTATTTCCATTAGTGTAAAAAAACTTTGTGATTTTATTTCTTGCAATTGTTACTTTTTATGTCAATGTACCATATCATAAAAACATGTGTATTTATCATAATTGTAACATTTCTCAAATTCTGACCTTATTTTTTTTTATTCTGACATTATTTCTCAAATTGACGTTATATCTCACAATTAAAAAACTTTATTTCTCAGTTGTAACTGTACTTCTTCAAATCTGACCATATCTCTTATTTTATTGTACAACTACACTACTATTCAAAAGTTTGGGGTTAGTGTGTATATATATATATATATATATATATATATATATATATATATATATATATATATATATATTAGCCAGAATGCATTTCATTAAAAGTGACAGTAAAGACATTTACAGTGTTACAAAATATTTCTATTACATCAAAGAATCCTGAAAAAAGTGTATCATGTTTTTTTTTTTGTTTTTTTTTTTTAATTATTAAGAAGCACAGTTGTTTTTTTACATGGATAACAATAATAAATTATTCTTGAGCAGCAAATCGGCATATTAGAAGGATTTCTGAAGGATCATGTGACACTAAAGACTGGAGGAATGATGCTGAAAATTCATCACAGGAATAAATTACATTTTAATTACCTTCAAGTAAAATAGTTATTTTTAAATTGTAATAATATTTCACAATATTACTGTTTTCACTGTTTTAATCAAATAAATGCAACCTTGATGATCATAAGACACTTTCAAACACATAAAAAAATCAATCTTACCATCCCCAAACTTTTGAACGGTAATGTATTTTATTTTATTTTTTTTTACAAAAACATGCTTCAAAAAATATATCTTATCACAAAACCTGATAAGAAAGACTTATTACGGTCAGTAATGGATGGCAATACAAAAAACACTGCTCAAGCTACTTACCGTAGAAGTCACCCAATATTGTAAGAGCACATGTTTGACCCCCTCCCTAGTTCATAAGGACTGCGCTGTAGGAGCGTCTGTCCATAGCAACTGAACATATAATCCTTAAACACTGTATATTCCCTCAGAGAGCAACTGCAAATAGATGTAAAATTGATCAACCCGACTGTCTGACCACTGGGGACCACTGTGGTCTCCAAGCAGAAAATCTCAGGAATTTAACTGGAGCGAGTTTATTAAAATCACTGACCAGTGCATTTCTCACGCCGCATATTTAAATTTGGCCTTTTACGCCTGTGAGGCATTAATATTAACCAGCACCAGGCATATAAGCAGTGTGTTAAAAAATAAACATATAATTGCATCTATAGCAAGAGATTCAATAATTGGCTAAGGGGAGTGTGTAATTGCGCAGTGGTGTGGAAAGCCGTCTGACAGTGATCTACAGGACTCCATTAATTGCCATATGAATATACCCTAGTCTCTTCTCCGCACTGCTGAGGCATCAGTGTGAGGGAGACGGGTCACTCTGTCTTTCCTGGCCCATATCCTCACTGAGCTCATAATTACTAAAACCTTTAATTAATCTTGCTATCACTGGGTAAATGCAGTGCTCGCCATATAAATGAATTATAGGATAAGTGTTGTATTGTTAGTGCATGAGGGCATGGTGGGCGCCTGCATGCATGCCGTTGCACTTAAGGCGTGTGTGTGCTAAATGTGGATTATTGAAGATCAAAAGTATATTTAAAAGATTATTTGATGCAAAAATGAGAACTCTTTCGGTCATTATCAAATTTAACTTGATTTGCACTAATAATGTTCCCCACTGCCATAGCTTGAAATCTCATTGGTGTTTGTGTTAAGATTCCAAAATGGTTTGTAAATGCATCGCGCCACATTTTGACAGAGATTGAGATTTAATAGCTATGGTAGAATATTTTCAGTTGAAAAAAGAAATAAATAATAATAAATCAGTTTGTTAACAAAAATATTGTTTGACTTGGAATATAGTAGATGGACTACTTTTATGGTGTTTGGGGGTTTGGTGATTGCTCTGAAATCTCATAAATTGTGTGTAAATGCATTGTGCCAAGTTTTGATAGTGATTAAAATGTAATAGTTTAAAAAAATCAATTAATTCAAAAGTAAAAATAAGATAACAGTAATGATAAATCAGTCTGTTCACACAAATATATTGTTTGGCTTGGAATATAGCATGGATTACTTTTATGGTGTTTTTTGTGTCTTTTTTGGTGATTGCTCTGAAATCCATAAATTATTTGTAAACAGATTGTGCCAAGTTTTGACAGAGATTGAGATTAAATAGCTAAAACAATTATTAAAAAAGAAAAAGAAAATAATAGTCTTAATAAATCAGTCTGTTCACACAAATATATTGTTTGGCTTGGAATATAGCATGGACTACTTTTATGGTGTGTGTGTGTGTGTGTGTGTGTGTGTGTGTGTGTGTGTGTGTGTGTGTGTGTGTGTGTGTGTGTGTGTGTGTGTGTGTGTGTCTTTTGGTGATTGCTCTGAAATCTCAAATTGTTTGTAAACACATTGTGCCAAGTTTGATTGAGATTTAATAGCCAAAAAAAATTTTCAAAAAGAAAAAGAAAAATAATAGGATTAATTAATCAGTCTGTTCACACAAATATTGTTTGGCTTGCAATATAGCATGGACTATTGTGGTGTTTTTTATTTTCATTTATTTAATTATTTATTTTGGTGATTGCTCTGAAATCTCATAAATTGTTTTAAAACACATCGTGCCAAGTTTTGACAGATATTGATATTTAATCGCAATCTCTGTCAAAACTTGGCACGATGTGTTTACAAACAATTTATGAGATTTCAGAGCAATCACCAAAATCAATTGATTAAAAAATTTAAAATCATTGTTTTGTCTTTTTTTTTTTGGACAGAATTTGAATTTTTAGGTGAACTTTCTTTAAAAACAAAAAAACAAAGATGTGTATTATATTAAAATTTATTCTTAGCTGATTATTTCAGTACAATAAACACACTGGAACTTAAAAACTGAGTTATACATGTACGTTTTTGTCCTAGCATATCACTCTTAATTAATGATCAGAGTCTGGGTCCAAAAGCAACAGCAACAAATCAAAGCAAGTTTAAATTGCCTGGACCAGATCTATTGCTTTTAATACCTCCATAAGGTCCATTGATTCCATCTCCTATAGGAGTGAATGCCGAGCTGACCAACAATGAGTTCTTGTGTTTAAATCTAATTGAAGTGATTGATGAATTCTCAAACCTCTTTAGCTGAGTTCCTGTGTTTCACTGGGAATAAGTCAGAGTGAGGAAAGTGGACGCTGTGACCCTGCGTATGAGAGCTGACATCCAGCTACGGCACCCGCAATAACTTTCCCTCTCGTGTCATCACTGAAGCTCTGTGGGAAGGGGAATATGTTGTGACATGTCCAGATACGAGCCCTGAAATATATGCTGGCAGTTAGCCACCAGCCTCCCTTTCAATCAACAGGCTCAGCTGACTGGGGCTCTTACAGTGGGTTTAGTTGAGTGAGGATGGAATCGTAACACTGCACTACCATCTAGTGGTTTCGGAGGGATTGCAGGGCTTCTTGCCCCGTCGGATAGGGAGCCGGGTGTTTACAAGTGGCATTTGTTCCTAATTAAATGCTGCACTTGTTGCAGCACTTCTTGTGGAGAGGGGCTTGCATCCACGATAATGCAGGCGGGATTCTGGATTCTCTTGTAAGCTTCCTCCACTCTGAAAAAAAGAGCAATTTGTCATAAGTGCACCAAAGCTGTTTTGCTTATAGTTTTTCTGAATAAACTTGATATTGTTTGGATGAAAATCTTAAAAACTTGGCTACCATAAATAGATTTGTTCAGGATTCTTTGATGAATAAACTTTTTATTTTATTTTTTTATATAGAAAAATAAAAGTCTTTGTTGTTACTTTTGATCCATTAAATGCATCCTTGCTTAATAAAAGTATTAATTTCTTAATAAATAAATACTGACCCCAAACTTACTATTTTTTTATCTAAAATGATTTATGCATTTCCAGAGAAAATGCTAAATTTGTCATTGTTTCTACATTTTATGGTTTATGGTTATGATCCAACATTACAATAATGGTTAGATGTTTCTGAAATCATGAGGGGGTGATATAAATTCTTTGACCACATGGTAAAAAAAGTATTTATCAAGTCTTCTTTATCAAGTCTTCTTTACACATTATATTCAACCCTAAAACATTTTGAATGGGGTTGGCACAAACATGTTTTAAGGATAAATTATATTATGAATTATTAATGTTGTTTCACATTAAGTTGTTACTTTTTTCACAAGTAAAATGCTTCATTTAAGAAAAGCCACATTTTCTCTCACAATTGGCACTATTAGCTGGAAATGCCCAAGAAATAGGTATTGACATTTACTTTAGAGCAGGGATAGACAACTCCGGTCCTGGAGGGCCACTGTCCTGCAGAGTTTAGCTTCAGCCCTGATAAAAACTCACCTGCCTGTATCTATTTAGTAATCCTGAAAACACTGATTGCCTTGTTCAGGTGTGTTTAATTAGGATTGGAGCTAAACTCTGCAGGACAGTGGCCCTCCAGGACCGGAGTTGTCTATCCCTGCTTTAGAGTAATCAGTACATCCAATATAGAGATGCACAACATCTGAAAACGTTAAGGGTTATCACATACAGTAAGCAAGTGATCTTAAAAGATAAAAGACTTCAATAAGTTGCCCTACTTAAGTCGAAAGAGCTGATTAAGCTCTAGCTCAGCCTCCTCAACGGTCTTGTCCTGTCCTCTGTCTCTGAGTCTTCTCAGTCTTTCTTCTGGATTGACAGTGAGAAGCAGCACCAGGTTTGGTTGAAGCAGGTCTCCTGGCCACTGGTAGAGCTCTGAGTCCAGCCTAGGGAGGTTTTCAACCCTCCCACTGACTGCTGTGGCAATGGCATACGCTGCTGTGCTGTGCCAATACCTAAAGGAGACCAAAAAAAAAATAAAAAATTTGTTTAGAGGTTATCTATATCATTGCCGGGAAAAGGAAATAACTTAAAAGGGGCATACATGTGGTTTTTTTAGCCTTACACCAGGTTCAGTCACTAGTGCGCCTCTTGAGGCCAGGGGAGTGGGGTTTACACACACAGCTCTTACTGGCCTACGTTACACTCACCCCCCCACTCAACCTCACTCCCACCCGGGTCACGGCACCAAATGTAACAGGTCCTACTTGACCCACTCCGAGCAGGATTCAATCCGGCGTGGGAGGCGGGCACGCTAACAAGGACACTAAAGCACACACAGCTCTTACCCCTAATTTCCACCAACTGCGGAACGGCTGTGGATCCGCTCCGGAACGGCGGCGGAGTCAATAGGTTTCCATTAAAGTCAATGTGTGTATTTTCACTGACTGCGGAACGGCTGCGTTCCGACTCTGGTGATCCGCAGCCCTCCGGAGCAGATACGCAGAGCTTCTATTTTTGCCGGATGCCAGAGAGCTCCGCAGCAATTCAGCACTTGTATCGCGCGATCATACGTGAATTCGCGAGATCTCATGGGTCCTCCAGACTTCAGCTGTTAGTCATGGCCGCAGCCGTTCCGCAACAAATCCGGACCTGGTGGGTATTGAAGGACAGCGGAGCACGGAGCCGACACGCAGCCGTTCCGCAGTTGGTGGGGTTACTGGCTCTTACACGCACAGCTCTTAAGGCCCTTTCACACCAGACGCGCAACGAAAAAGCGAATAGTTCACGTGCGAATAGTTTGTGTCAAAACCATTCACATCAGCCGCGACGTGAATTTGCGAATTCTGTGAAGTTCAGAGCTTCAACATTCCAAAACTTTCGCGCCGACAGCTGAGAAAACATGGGCACTTCATCATCATCATCCAGTGAAGACGAGCCTGAAGGGGAGTACGCTAATGTCCACTTTAGTTTCCTTTTCCTCTCTCCTTTTTCTCACATAGGTGTCCCTGAGGTTTTTCCAGTTTTTTTGCGTCTTCAACTAAACAGTGCGTTTTGTAATGTCAATACACATTACATGTAACACACGAAGTAACAAGTTAAAATCATTCAACTAGAAACTGTAGACATCACACAAAGAATGTATAGTATACTAAAAGCAGCCCTAAATAGTACATGTAAATTTAAATACGGTCTCTGTCTTTATCTTTGACTATAATAGTGTTAGCTTTTTATCCCAAATGTAGTTTAGCCTGCTAGCCTACACAGCACAGGACTATACAACGACTAAAACTATCACACAACATACTCACAGTCGAGATAACCGAGTTGGTTGGCAATGCTACGCCACACATTGTCTTTCAAATCATTGTCCTTGTAGTATGTGATTGGCTGAAGCCTTTTCTGTCGCCGCAAAAGTAAAAAAAAAATCGACATCAAAGCGAAAAAAATAAAAGGCGTTTGTTCGCCGCAGCACATTCACATTCGGTGTGGAAGCACTCATTACACAAACAGCTGATCAAAAAATAAAACCATCGCGCAAATTATTTGTGCGTCAAAATCGCGTCCAGTGTGAAAGGACCTTTACTGGCCTACATTACACTCCCTAAACCTCACTCCTATCACGGTCACGGCCCCAAATCTAACCGGTCCTACTCTCCCCACTCCAGGGTGCATTTCCCGAAAGCATCGCCAACTATGGTCACAAGTTCCATTGAACTCTATTGGTAACTACGGAACTTGCAACCATAGTTAGCTTGGGGAAACGCACCCCAGTGCGGGATTTGAAACCTGGTCATCGGCATGGGAGGCTGGTGCGCTAACAAGGATGCTAATGACTGCACCAGCTAGTGTTAACCGCTAGCACGCCTCTTGAGGCCAGGGGAGTGAGGTTTACACGTCTATTCCTCACAGCCTCAATTTCATCCAAGTAAAATTCAATATGATGTGATATCCTCATTTTTTATGCCAGATAAATACAGCTCTGATTACAAAAATAAATGATTTTACCTGATATATATTTAAAATATCCTCAAATAAATATTTACGTTTGAGCGACATCCCAGTGCTGCCCAAACATCAGCTGAATCGTGTGAGTGTATTTGTGGCGCACATATCTCTACCTGTCCACTATGACAGGAGCCCTTAAGGACTCTTTTCCGATGTGGGCTGCAGTGATGTAGTTCCCCAGAGCGTAAAAGGCCCTGCGGATGAGGGGTGGTTCTGAGTCAAAGCGCTGTCTGAAAGAAGTCAGGCACTGGGGAGGAGATTTCAGCAGAGTGGCATTCAGAGACTCCCGCAGGGCTTCTGTGAGAGTAGTTTTACCTATAGGGGGAATCAGGGAAAGGTATGGAGAGGAGTCAACAAAATTTTTGAGTGCAAACTACTTGTTTAAGCATGATTTGAATCATATTGACAGCTATGAATTTTTAGATGATATTACTTTCTGACTGGTATTAATAAGCAGAACAAAATATTTGTCAAAGGCTCATTGTTAACCTGTAGCATCCAGTCCCTCGATCACAATGACAGGATATCCATCACCACTGCTTGTCTCCAGCTGGTCGTCTACGAGCTTCAACACTTCCTTTGACTCCGGGATAATGTCAGTGCACTGGGATGGGCAGAGGAGGATGCAATGTTTTACCCCAAGCTACACTGTGGTTAGAGTACTGAACTGCATTGGTTAAATAATCACCCATTGTTCATTGTTCCTTTAGATCAGGTAATCAAGTATACTTTCATTTCAGCATCAAAGTAAAATCATTTAGACAGCTATAACTGCAGCTGTATTTATATGTATACACACATACATTTATAAACATACTGCTGTTCAGAATTTTGGGGTTGGTATATTTATTTATTTATTTTGATTTTATTGAAAGAAGTATTTTATATGCTATACTACATTTATTTGATCAAAAAAACAGTAGAAAGTAAACATTTATATTGTGAAATATATATATTTTTTAAATAAATGCTTTTTTAAATGTAATGTTTTGCTGTGATGGCAAAGCTTCAGCAGTCATTACTCCAGTCTTCAGTGTCACATGATCCTTTAGAAATAATTCTATTATGCTGATTTACTGCTATATATATATGTGTGTGTGTGTGTATATGTGTGTGTGTGTGTGTGTGTGTGTGTGTATATATATATATATATATTATTATAATTATTATTATTATTATTATTCATAATAATTATTATTATTACTTAGTAGTAGCCTAGTAGTAGTAGTAGTAGTAGTAGTAGTAGTAGTAGCATATATTTACTTAGCCTAAAGTACAATCTGGTCCCAAAATGTTTCAAAATCCAACTGTACCTCCTGAAGAACCTTATAGGCTTCATCCATACTGTAGAAGACATCGGAGTTCCTGATGTTCAGTGTGGATGGGTGATGCTCTGCTGCTGTAGCAGGTGTGATGTACTGTCTCACTGACTCCTTCACTGGACTGATAGGTGACCACAGCTCCTGCCAGCAGTACTGACCCTCGCGCTTGTATGAAAACACACATACTGTTTCACTCTGCCGCAATGTGTTTAATAAGTCCTCTGAAAGTGTTGTAGTGGATTTGTCTCGTATAAAAAAGCCTTTAACGACGCTATTTTCGTCGTCCGGAATAAACGAAGACGCTTCAAAAACATCGCAATCTCGCGAGAGTGTTGAAGACAGCTTGTGTTTTATTTGGGCGTGCGTTTGCGCTTTCTCAATTCTGTTCTCACTTTGAACATGTAGCGAGAAGAGCTTCCCACAATCTCCAAAGAGCCGTTGATAATCATGATGGAGAACCTGTGGGCTTGAGCTCAGTGTGAAATAAAGAGGTTCAGCGCGCAAATCAAGCTCCACCGCAAATACACGCGAACACAGCTCTCCACAGCGAAACATTGCTCTCCTTAGCATTGTGAACGGTGTTAGATATTGCAGTAGCCTATATAGGCTGGAAGAATTCAAGAATCGCATTTTTACGGCTAGCGCTTACAGAGAAACGAAACTAGACCCAAAAACGAAAGTAGGATAGCCAGCAGTCCACTTACGTAACTCAAGAAACGAGCCTAGCTGAGTCAGTCAAGCATTCTAGCAGTAGACTAGCTACTACGGTGAACTTGGGCTGATTTTGAGCAGGTTTATCCAGTTGAGCTACTGTATATATAGGCCTATATTTAAAAATAAATAAAAATAATATATATATATATATATATATATATATATATATATATATATATATATATATATATATATATATATATATATATACTTATGTATATAGGCCTAAGTCGTAGTTAATATAGTTAGTGAAAATTGAACCTTAAGCTAAAGTGTGACCATATTAACCTAATGATTGTTATTTTTGTTGGATTAGGCTAGTGTCCTTAAGGATAGGACAAGAAGTAGCATTCCTATAAAATAAAAGAATATGTTACTCCATCTTAATTTCCCGTGGTTGTATAAAGAGATAGGCTATTTACTAAATCCAGGTGACTCTAAGGAAAATGAAACATATACGCCTTATGTTTGACTCAGCTCAGCTGATAGGCTATTTATCTTTCGTTTTTCGCCTATGTTTGACTCAGCTGATTGGCTATTTATCTTTCGTTTTTCGCCTATGTTTGACTCAGCTGATTGGCTATTTATCTTTCGTTTTTCAGTCCCACCGAGCAAGAACAGAAACCGATCACAACAGGAACTTGAGAATGTCCTATAAAAGGGGGGTGTGAGCTCTCTGAGTATCAGTCTACACAACTTCACCATAGTGACATCAAACCAAGTTGGTTTTGCAAGAATGTTGATGCAGTTGTGTTACAAGAACGTCCACAGCTTATTTTCAGCCCTGTTGAGATGGATTTTGATGATGGTATCAGGCACACTGGTGCAACCTCTTGGGATGACCAGTCGTCCGAAGATTCGCACCAAAGAGCAGAAAGAGGGATCCAGCGCACAGCTGACCACTCCAAGCAGTGTAAACTACCATTTTACCCGGCAGTGCAATTACAAATGTGGGTTTTGCTTCCACACTGCGAAGACCTCGTTCGTCTTGCCTATTGAAGAGGCAAAGCGAGGGTTACGACTTCTGAAAGAAGCAGGTAATAGAACATGTCACCATGCAATTCAAATTAAGATTGTTTTATGGAATATTGCAGAATTTATTCTAAATGATTTTTTCGGGCAACTCATTATTTTAAAATAGCCTAAATAAATAAAAATAATAATAATAAAAGTCATGCACCCTTATAATATTTAATCAAAATAACTTCCCCATGTTTTTCTAATGACGTGATTAATGGCACGAGGGCGGGGCAACCTGTCATCACTTGAGATCATGATATGCGACATTAATAATTTAATGTAGCCTAGCTATTAACATAAATGTATATTATTATTTTTTAATAGTAATTTGTTTTCATTATAATTGTCATAATTAATAATTCAATATAAATGTAAATTATAGATATTTTTTAACTTTTAACTTTAATGATGACTAGACTCTTTTTTTATTCTAAAACTTGGTTTGTATGTTTTAGGAATGGAAAAAGTCAACTTTTCGGGTGGAGAGCCCTTTCTTCACGAGAGAGGCTCTTTTCTGGGAGAGTTGGTGCGATACTGCAAACAGGAGCTGCAGCTTCCGAGCGTCAGCATCGTTAGTAATGGCAGTCTGATCAAAGAATCCTGGTTTCAGAAATACGGTGAGAATCATTACTGACCACCAGAGGTCAGCAAAGATCATTTTAAAGCACTTTAGGGTGAAAGTTACACATTTTCCACGGTAATAACAATCTCAATGTTGATTACATACAGCTCTGCACAATATAAATACATACTTATAGGTTAATTATTAAGCGCCACTTAAGAATTGGATATTAAGAATATTCATATTAATATAATATACATATTTTTTGTACACTAGCAACAAAATCCACCACAGCACTTTCATGAACACCTGTTTGTCACAATGCACTGCATTCTGCATTTCTTTTGTCTGTTCCAATTCGTTCATTGTGTGTAATGAGATTTGATCAAACAGTCGATCTTTATTTTTAATTCATGCACATAAGAATCCCTGACCCTGCTGTATAAAAAGAATGGGGAAACCATATTCTATTTCAAATAAATGTTGTTATTTTTACCAGAATTAAGCAGCACAACTGTTTTCAACATTGATAATAATAAGAAATGTTTATTTAGCACCAAATCAGCATATTAGAATGATTTCTAAAGGACAGAATCTGAATCACAGAATCACATAAACAAAATTTATTTTAAATATATTATAGGAGAAAACAGTTATTTTAAACTGAAATTATATTTCACTTTCATTTGAACAGTATATTTGCTAAAAAATTGGGTGACACTTTATTTTACAGTGTCATTGTTACATATGTTACATGTAATTACTGTAGTAATAACTATAAATTATGCATAATTACATGCAATTTACCCTAAACCAAAGCCTCATCCTAATCCTAACCCTATAGTAAAGACATGTAGTTAATTATTATCACTCAGTACTTAAATGTAACTGTAATACTGGCATCTTAAAATAAAGTGTGACCAAAAATTGTTTATTATAAAGTAAAATGTATTTGCATATGGTGACAAAATTAAGCAGAAAAATACTTCCCCTACACATATAGGCTCAGTTTCACAGACAGGACTTAGATTAAGCCAGGATTAGGCCTTAGCTTTTATAAACATGCCGTAGAATAAAAAAACATTACTGCTGTGCATCTTGAGTTCAAGTACAGCACTGTCAGCTCCTAAATTGGTCAATTTAATTTGCATCTGCATTCTACAGGTGACTACTTGGACATTCTTGCAGTATCTTGCGACAGTTTTAACGAAGACACCAATAAAGTCATTGGTCGAGGTCAGGGCAAGAAGAGCCATTTGGACAATCTACATAAAGTTTGCTCCTGGTGCCGGGACTACAAGGTGGCTTTCAAAATCAACTCGGTTATCAACACCTACAACGTGGACGAAGATATGACAGAGCAGATCACTGCACTGAACCCAGTGCGCTGGAAGGTACAGTTACTTCTTTTACTACAGACTTCCATGTTCCATTCCTCTATCATTATAACCAGGCTGCTCAATATGTGATTGCAATGTTCACTCAGGTCTTCCAGTGTCTGCTAATTGATGGTGAAAACGCAGGGGAGAACAGCCTCCGCGAGGCAGAGAAATTTGTCATTAGTGAACAGCAATTCCAAGACTTCCTGGACCGCCATCAGAGCGTCGAGTGTCTGGTTCCAGAGTCTAATCAAAAGGTAATTTTGAAACACAGAGCGCATACTTTGGCTCAATTCAGATCACTGTTTCAAAATAGCTTACAATTTGCTAGATAAAGTGGCTTCAAATTATGGGTAATACAGCAATAAACTCTCAGTTTCAATTCATTACCAAAGCTTTTAAGAGGTAAATGAGTTTTGAATTTAAATAAAATAGCTCTGTTCAGAGATAGAAGCCAGGGATTTGAATATAAAGCATACTGTTAACTTGATGCGAATTGTTTATTTTCTCATCTATTTCCCTTTTACAGATGAGAGACTCTTACCTGATTCTTGATGAATATGTAAGTGGTGTCATATTTTCTCCTCAGTTTTCTTCTCATTATTGCACAAAGGATTTTTTTAATAAATATTTGATTATGTTGTCATTAGAGTCAAAAGGATTTTTGGTATATTAGATTACACTATTATTACAGTCTCAGTGATTCCTTTAAATTACATTAAAAGTCATCATATCAGTAGCGAAGGGATTATGGATAGGAATCTAATAAGGCCTGCAGTAATTTGCCTCATTCCAGACTTCAAATGACTTCTCCCCCTTGGATAATCTCTGATCTCTATTAATAATCATGCTGTCTACGCTACATCATCAGAGAGAGCAATCATCATAAATAGATTTTTAATTCTCCATATCTGATTCCGCAGATGCGCTTCTTGGATTGCCGAGAGGGAAGGAAAGATCCGTCAAAGTCCATTCTGGATGTTGGTGTGGAAGAGGCCATCAAGTTCAGTGGTTTTGACGAGAAGATGTTCCTCATAAGAGGGGGGAAATATGTGTGGAGCAAGGAAGATATGAAACTGGAGTGGTGACCTTTCTCAATATTGCTTTTTTCACTGTGTTTACATTGAAAGCTGATGCTAAACATTAAAAAATTATACAGTATAGTTACAGCCCCATATATAAGCTGATCTGATACATTGGTGCCTATGTCTGTATATTCAATATTTTTTTTAAGGAGATTCTACTGCACTGAAATACTTATATTATAGATATTGATTATTTGTATAGATATATGCTCATTTTTTTTTATTTGAATTATGCTTGAGTATTTGCATTACCCAAGGTATGTTTTTAACTTTTACTTTGCTGTGTTTTTCTTTACATTGACTTTCTTAGTAGAAGTAATTGTTTTTATGTAATCCTGTAGGAAAATTATTGATAAATGATCTACCTATAGTTTAATTATGTGCACTCTGAAGGCACTTTGAATTACAAATAATACTTAATGCACCTTAGATGCTTTAATTGTCATATACAGTAGAACTGGCAATTGACTTAAGCCACAGTTTGAGGCTCCTCAGATCACAATGTTGGAATCCTGTAAGCTCCTTTTCTATAAGGCGAGTTTTCTAGTTCTTGTAAGAACTCAAAAGACTATCAGTGATACCCTCCTGTAACCCCACCCCATTATAATGGAAAAGCTTTAAAGCACTTCTATTAGAGAAGTTCACTGAGGCACCTTAATAAAAGTAATCTATAGAAATCTAAATGATACCTCGATTATCTTTTCATTTTACAGTGTTGTATTTTTATTTTGTATTTAATTGTATTATTTTATTTTGTAAATAAATATTTTTGACAACTTACATCTGATCTCATGTAATTGTTCAAACTGCTCAAAGAATCATCTTTTAAGGCCTTCATACAAAGCACCTTTTAAAATGACTGATTTTGCTAACTTGAATTTCTTGATAGAGCTCTTCAAGCTCTTGCTGCTCAGTCGTATTTGTAATCCCTGTTATAGAGCACATTGTCATGTCCCCATCATCATAAATGTCATACTATGTTGCCCAAACGAATCCATATGTAATATTTCACCCGTTAGACCCAACTAACAAAATATGACAAAAAAAAAAAAACAGGTCTTTGATAAGTATTGGCAATGGATCTGACACATGTTGCAGTATAGCCTACTCTCACTTTGAAATATGTCTTTCAGATAAAGATAAATCGGTATTTAAAGGGATAGTTCACCCAAAAATGAAAAAGCTGTCATCATTTATACTCTCCCTCAAGTTGTACCAAACCTGTATGAGTTTCTTTCTTCTGCTGAACACAAAAGAAGATATTTTGAAGGAAGTCGGTAACCAAACGACTGATGGACCCCATTGACTTCCATAGTAGGAAAAAAATAAATAAAAAAATACTATGGAAGTCAATGGGGACCAGCAACTGTTTAATTACCAACCTTCTTTAAAATATCTTCTTTTGTGTTTAGCAGAAGAAAGGAAACCATACCGGTTTGGAACAACTTGAGGGTGAGAAAATGATGACAGAATTTTCATTTTTGGGTGAACTATCCCTTTAAGCATTCAAATTTCGAAAGATGGTTAATAAAATCAGAATAAACTTCAGGTTGACACCTCATGTTACATGTAAGATAACGTTACCTCAACTTTGCCAGAAAAAAAAATAAAATAAAAATAATAATCTTCCCAAAACTGTAGCAGGTCCTAAGTCTTTTTCTAAAGCCCCATTATAGTTTGTATATTGCACGGTCCAATAGAGGGCGCTAGTGCTGCGCCTTCGCTTCAGAGACACATTACAAATATATAGACGTACAGACTCGCTGTCTGTACAGAACAGTGCTAGGACTAATGGCGTCTTCACAACGCGTCCGACGGATCAGCTGATTCTTATATCTGCCTGCAAAACTACATGAAGACATAAGGTAAAACGCTCGTGCAATTACAGATAGCTATGATGAACGTGTCTGTATTAAACTAGAATGTTTGCTTTTCCACAGCATTCGCTGTATACGACACTATTGACTTTCATTAATGCAATAGGATTTGTGCAGCGTTCTTTCGTTTAAAGCCAAATGTCTATGTCAGCAGTCAATATATCACAATTTCGGTTTAATTTTTTTCATTTTTGGAAACGCTTAAATGATCTAGCCTACGTTTGGCTAAACGGCGAAACTCCACTTTCTTCTTGGATGTGCAGCTCTCATATAGGCTAGATTTGCTCACCCGACTGATGTCTAAGATGGCTGTTTACTTTTATTGTATGTTCATAGGTTACATACTGTCACATTAAGATGGGCTGGCTTTTAAAACCTGGTGTGCTGCCTACCTAGACAGCATTTTTAGGGCATCGTGATGTACAAAAATGCTGCTGTAATGTCTAAAAAAGCTGCCTAGGTAGGCAGGGCAGCACACTCTGTTTTGGGATCGTGGGACCCTTGGCCAGTCCAGTCAGATGATGCTAATATTCATATGAAATGACCCATTCGGGTGTTTGAGGAGTTGATGTGCTCCAGTTTAGGTGCTGGTGCTCTGCAGGGGTCTAGAGCAGGGTTCACCAATCTCGGTCCTGGAGGGCCGCTGTCCTGCAGAGTTTAGCTCCAACCCCAATTAAACACACCTGAACCAGCTAATCAAGGTCTCACTAGGCATACTAGAAACTTTCAAACAGGTGTGTTGGAGCTGGTTGGAGGCGCTAAACTCTGCAGGACAGTGGCCCTCCAGGACCGAGACTGGTGAACCCTGGTCTAGAGGATCAGGATTGTGTAGATTGTTAAGTTTTGACATAAACCCTTGGATACTCCCTGGAAAGACAGTAAGTAG
This sequence comes from Scardinius erythrophthalmus, assembly GCF_964197995.2. Lineage (NCBI taxonomy): Eukaryota > Metazoa > Chordata > Actinopteri > Cypriniformes > Leuciscidae > Scardinius > Scardinius erythrophthalmus. Next base: position 10,372,849 of record NC_138239.1, read on the forward strand.
CTTTGAGTTATAGGGATTTTCCATGCTTTTTTGGGGGATTGTGCAGTATCAAGGAATAAGGTCCTCCCTGGGTCGTGAAAACTGAATGTGTGATCCAAAGTACCAGGATCTTCTCAATGCATCTGTTGACATCTCAAGTAAATGTTTTGTGGAAGGTACATTTGGTTTGAATGTTGTTTGTAATATTGCAAGAAGGCAGGAGACAAGGATGAGGTTATAATTTTTTAAAACAAACCAATGATTAATCATATAAATGTTTGTCAACAAAAGTAGAATATCAGTTTCTCAGCCCCACCAAATGAAATTTTTAATTTGTTGTTTGTATAAAAATAGTTTTTGTTTAGGCTACATTTTTTTTATTCACCAAGATCCACAATGCACATCAATTCTAAAAATGTCTGTACTTTTTGTATGCGCTCAATTGAGGCGAAATGTATTTATTTTTTATTCGATAAGAAGACATGCGCATAAACTATGACGCATTTACTGAATAAATCCCTTGATGTGCAACAAAAAAACTCACGTGACTTCGCCTCAACAGTGGATGTGATTGGATAACTAGACTAACCCAGTTTAATTGCATAGCATCTCAAATGTTGGTTTGATCATTCTGAAATGCCTGAGCCAAGGTCTGTCATCAAAATGATTTGGTTTAATGACCTCCCAGAAGTGTCTCACGATTGCATTTACTAAATACCAGGCATCTGAATGCATGACAGCGTTTATTGGTTTTCGTCTACGTGCTCTGAGGTGCAAGTCATTTATGATGTAGGAAAAAAGATCCCTATGGCTTCCCTGATTGAAGCAACTTCCATTTTTATTGTAGATATTTTTTATTCACAGGTGTTTTATGCAATATTCCATTTCAATGGAAACATGTAGTCCAAATCCAAAACCCTCTGTGTTGGCCTACAAGTAGATGCCATAACTAATTGAAATTGCAAATAAATACATTTCAAATATCAGTATCCGTTAAGGAACATGATAATTTATGCATCTTTTACTTAGAGAATTCAGTTGGTAGGACCATACTTTTTTTTTTTTTTTTTGTGGCCAAGCTAGATTGCATTTTAGGAAAGAGGGTTTTTAAAAATACTTCCAGCCAATGTCCAGGAAAAAACTCTTTACTCCCATTGGTCCTCCAAGTAACTAATGGCTGCAAAGGTTTGACAACACCACATGTTGCTAAACCCATTTTACATTTGGTAGTGCAGTCCCTCTGGTATTTACTCAACACCCAGCATTCATTACTTTACTGGCTTAAAGTCATCATTTAGATGGGTTACTATGAGGGAGACACGTATTTATCTTTGACAAGTAGAGTTTTGAGAAATGTTACCTGTGTTATTTGGCATGGAAATGTTTTTTTTTTCTTTCAAATATTATCTTAAATGAGATAACGGCGGTCTGTTTACATTATGGGAGAGTCTTTATCTGATTAGTGTTATCTAGGGTTGGAATTGACTTTTAAGCTTGACAGTACATTTAAAGCATTAGCATCAAACTCTTTGTCCTCCATCTAACATCAAGCCCACTTCTGCATTTTAGCCTTGACTGAAGAACAATTATATGCACTTATCCACTATATGTGCACTATAAACAGTAACATTATTGATCTGTGCACTATATTAGATATACGGTTACGCAGTTTCACCCGAAAAAAGTAGAACAGAGATTAGATAAGTGTGTTGCTCATAACAGTTAGAAAGTCCCTCCCAAATGAGGCCACTTATCTTTCCTCGCCATAAATAGACATTCTGTAGTTTAACTTTCAGTATTCGTCCTTTAGTCATAATGGTTGCTTGAATGGTAAACTCTTTTCTCAGATAGGCTTTATTTCTGCTGTTCATAACAGCTCACAGATGCTTCATTTCAGCCAAAGGTTGTGGTGACCCAGCAGCAACGGTGGCAAGTACAACAGTCATCTCAAGAATATGATAATAAACATGCAAAGTTACAAACGTTAGGCCAGATTTGCTTAGCATGAGGCCACAATCCCATAATAGTGCAGTTGGGTGTGGAAAGTTCTGCGGGTTATCAACTGACAATGTGTGAATTGAACACAGGAGCAACCAGATCTTTTCCATAATGAAAAATGCAATCTACAAATAGCAGCGCAAATTAGATTTGCCTCAGACTTAGGGCATTTGTCGCGATATCCACAAAACTGTAACATAATTGTGTGTGTGTGTGTATTTGACCATTCAAGTGCAATTATCTGCAAAAGAGAACTGAATTCGGGATCGAATGCTGTCTGAGTATGACACACCACATTCATTTTTCGGCTTATTGCGCTTAATAGCTCTTTTTAACATTATGCACGTCCTGTTCTTTATTTTCTCATGTTTCTTTATCTCTGCATGTTCTTTCTAAACTTTCAGTATCTTTAAAGGCTCCGATATTCTCATGGCGAAGTTTTTTTGTTCTTCGTTTAGGGGTAAAACAAAGTTTGAAATACGTGAGCAGCGATATACTGTTATCGAACATCCAACTCCGCCCACTCTTCTGAGAGCGACGTTTAGATGAATATGTAAATATGTGCCGCGCGCTTTTCTCTCAATAACAAAATAAACCCAATAAAATTGAGAAAACAGCAAGCATTTTAATAAAGCATTAGAAAAAGCATCTGATCATAGCGATGTG